>NC_133309.1:486645-493333 GCF_012295235.1 Primulina huaijiensis | reverse complement strand
ATATATATACACACACCAATATTCATCAATGTGATTAAGGAAGGATATATATGAAAAGTGATTTGCATGTGCTCCCTTACTTATTATTTTCCAACATGATCTCCATCCTCTCTCAATCTTAAAATTTCCAAGTGTTGTTTTGAAGAAAAAATACTATTAGAATAGATGACGTGCATAAATATATAAATAAGCTCTGTACTCATCTCATCTACATTATCTTGTGACATTGTTTTCAGAATAATACAATGAGCATTTCTCCACTCTTGTCTATGCTTGTGAAATGGTACCAGAGAGCTAGGAGGATTGCGAATTTTTTTTTATTTTTTTTGGATCTACTTCAATGGCAAGAGTAAATTAAGCTCAAGATCAAATTGCTGGTCAAGCTCGAATCAATTTTGAGGATTCAAGCAATCCGTATTATCTCCAGAATGACGATCATTTTGGTTTGGTTTTGGTTTCTCATCAATTGATTGGCAGCAACTAGAATACTTGGAATCGTGCAATGGATACTTTTTCTCAAAACAATGTCTGATGTTCTTACAATATTTCCAAGTTTCTACGAAATGATCCTAAAACAATTTGATTTACACATCAAAGCTGTGAGGTCTGATAAGGCACCCGAGCTGAACTTCAATATAATGCATTTTTAAAGACTCGTGGCATTATGCATTATCATTCTTGCGTTGAGAAACCCGAACAAAATTACGTTGTTGAACGTAAACATCAATACATTCTAAATGTGGCTAGAGCTATTACTTTTCAGTCCAACCTTCACTTGATATATTGGAGCAGTTGTATTCTCACGTCCATTTATTTGATTAATAAGGCATCATCTTCCATTATTTTCTCATAAAACTCCCTTTAAGTTGCTGTTTCGTAAACATACCTTGTATATCATTTGAAGGTGTTTGGGTGTTTGTGTTATGGATCAAATCTCCTCACACAAAATTGGATGCTGTTAGGTGTTTTCTTTGGTTATCCACCAGGATACAAGTGATATAAACTGTTAACTCTTGACACTAATCAAGTATTCATTTCTATAGATGTGTATCACAAAGATCTTTTTCCTTTTAAAGATTTCCCCTTCTTGTCCTGACTCTCATGAGTTGTTCTCTGACAATATACTTCTCACTCAAATGAATTGAATACCTCAACAGTCTGATCCTCTAACGATACTTCAAATGGTCTCACAACAAATAGATTACATCGTGCACAGACTAAACATGCGCACTTGCATGACTATCATTGTTATATTGTGCTCCATCTTCCTCTCATTCATCAACCACAACCACTCGCTTTTTTCCTAATCTATGCCTGATTGTCCAATTCCTATAAAGATTTTGTTCATAAGGTTTCTTTTGTTCTTGAGCCTCAACACTATTCCCAAGCTGCTACAATACCTGAATGGAAACAAGCCATGGAGGAGGAGTTACAAGCTTTGGAAAGGAATGAAACCTGGACAATTGTTTCTCTACCCTCAGGTTTGGTGCCGGCTGGGTGTAGATGGGTTTATAAGGCCAAATTCTTAGTCGATGACACTTTACATCGACCTAAAGCCCGGTTGTTGGCCAAAGGTTATATCCAACAAGAGGCGGTGGACTGTCTTGAGACCTTTTCTCATGTTGCAAAGTTAGTATTGATTAAGATCTTGTTAGATTTGAGTGTGATTTATAATTGGACTTTGATGCAGTTAGATGTGAATAATGAATACTCTTTTGCATGGTGATTTATGTTAAGAAGTATGTATGTCTCTGCCTCCGGGATATAGTAGAAAAAGGGAGACTTTGCCACCAAATGCAACTTTTAAGCTATATACACAAGTACTTGTATGGTCTTAAGCAGGCTTCGAGGTAATGCTTTTTCTAAGCTCTCCTCTACTTTGATAGGGCATGACTTTGTTCAGTCATAGGCTGACAACTCGTTGTTTACATGTACTCAAGGCTCTGTTTTTCTTGCTCTCCTTGTGCGTGTAGATGATATCATTGTAGCCACCAATGATGTTGAAACTGAAGAGGAGTTAAAAGCAATTATTCACAAAAAATTTTCTTTAAAGGACGTGGGAGCTCTGAAATATTTTTTGGGTATTGAGGTTGCTCGCTCTTCACAAGGAATTTCTATCTGTCACCATCATTATGCGATTCAGTTGCTCACTGATGCAGGTTTTCTTAGGCATAAGCCTCCACAATTCCAATGGATGCGAATCTAGAACTGAGTCAGGATTGTGGTGATATTATTTCAGACCCTCTGGTGTATCGTCGGTTGATTGGGTACCTGTGATATCTCATGATTACACGCCCTGATTTGTCATTCTCCAGAGGTAAGTTGAGTCAGTTTGTATCCAAGCCTCGAACAACACATTTGAAGGCTGCATATTCTGTCCTTCAGTATATCAAAGGGACATTGGGTCAACGGATTTTCTATGGTTATGCTTCACCTCTCACAATATGTTTCTTCTAATATCCTGATTGGGCTGCCTGTGTGGATACAAGACGTTCAATTAGTGGTTTTTGTGTTTTCATTGGGGAAACCATGGTTTTGTGGCTTTCAAAGAAGCATCATACCATATCCAGCTACTCTGCTGAGGCTGAATATAGATCAATGGCCAACGTTACAAGCAAGTACTTTGGCTTTTATCTCTTCTGCATGATCTGGGGGTTCACCTTGACAAGCTTGCGACATTGTACTGTGATAGCCAAACTGATATCCACATTTCTTCTAACTTTGTGTATCATAACGCAAGAATCACATAGAGCTTGACTGTTATCTGGTGCGTGAGAAACTACAAGATGGACTTATCAAGATTCTGCATGTCTCTTCAAGTGCTCAACTAGCAAACCTTCTCACTAAGCTGCTGTTGTCTGTTCGTTCCGTTTTATCTTACCCAAGATGTGAGTGCACTTTATTCACTCCTAGCCTTGAGGGGAGTATTAGAATATATAACATGTATACAACTCACATAGATTACGTTTCAACGACAATATGAGTTAACTATTTTTGCAAAGCCATATCTAATAAGAAATAATTGCTACAAAAGTTAATCATGCAGTCGCACTCAGGGTTGCAACTTTTTTTTTTTGGGGACTGAGATAGTATAGTTATTTGAAAATTTTGAAAAACGATCATGCCAGAAAGGTCCATGATCCTTATAATATAGTATGGAATTATATGTATATATGTAGTGTGTGTGTTATAGGGCCTCAAATGCTGATAGAAAGAATAGAGTGGGCCCGGCCCAAAATCAATGTGTACTTTGATTGATTTCATCCATCTAATCTCAATCTAAATCAAACTGATTGAAAGCCCAAGTATCCAACAAGCCCAATTGATGCGCTGAAATACTTGAATCACTCTTCCACCTGCTCACAGCAGACGCCCCCAAATCCAATCCCTAAATCTTTACTCTAGGTCTTCGTCGCACTTTGCCTCTGGGTTTTTCGCTCTACAGGTAAACCAATCGTTTTCTTCACAATTTTTGTTTTGTTTCTGTTTTTAATTCCTGCAGAACTCATAGTTTACGAAAATTTAACGACAAAAAAATATTTAATTTTTTGTTTTGGTTTCCAGAATTTCGAGGATTCGAAGAGTGAGCAATCCAATCCAGTGAGGCAATGGCTCTGGTTAGTTTACCTCTTCTTTTTCGTGTTATACCCGTCACGTCATTTGATCTGATTTATTTAGGGAAGATTGAATTATTATATAAATTGAGGCGTTTCAGTATCTTCATATATATGGTCACTTGATTAAGATTTTTGTTTTGACAGAACCTTGATTAAGATTTTTCATACCTCTGATTTTGAGATTTTGGACTGACTTTTGTCTTTTCAATATTTATTCCTACCAGATTTGGATTTTTGGAGGATTCTACGATCCTTGTTTTTATGCTGCATGTACTTTCATTCATGCCAATGAACTAAACCTTTTAATGTCTTGGCAATTGTTGTAAATTGTGACTGGATATTACATTTTTGTTATTTGAGAAACTAAAATGATTAGATTTGATATCTTATTTATTCTCCACATGTTTGCAAATGCTGTCGTCAAGCTTTAAGTCAATGCTAATTTTTTTCCAGTAATATTAATTTTTAAAGACTGGAATGAACTAACTAACTGCTGACTGCTCAGTCCCTGGCTTACGTTGTTGCAAGTATGTTTTGAAGCATACCCTTTTCAGATTTAATTCATTATGTTAACCTTAGTTGGTCTTCTATACAGGTTTTGCATGGCACTAGCACAAACAAAAATGCCTTGAAAGCACTTATTGCAGCAGAGTATAGTGGTGTGAAGGTTGAGCTTGCGAAGGACTTTGAGCCTGGTGTATCTAACAAAACTCCGGAATTTCTTAAGATGAATCCTATTGGAAAGGTAAATAATGATAAAATAGCAATAAATTGATTTAATTGTGGAAATCTATCTCTGTTTCTGATTCTTTGCTTCCTTTTCGTAGGTTCCTGTGCTCGAAACACCTGATGGAGCTTTGTTCGAAAGCAACGCAATTGCACGCTATGGTAATTCCATATCTGATTAATCTTGGTCCCTTCTTACTGCCTCACAAGTTGCAACGCTCTGACCCATTTGTTGATTATGTCATGCAGTGACTCGTTTGAAGCCTGATAACACATTATATGGATCTTCTTTAATTGACTATGTAAGGCGTTGATTTTCGTTTGTGTGAACAAAAATGCCTGGGCTATTATTAATTTATTTGGGCAATTCAAGTTAGATTTCTTCGTTCTAAAACCTTTTTGTTTTCATCAACTTTGGAAATAATCTCTCGTCGACAAACATAATACTCAAAGAAATATATGTGCGACGAACTTATTTTAAAATTTTATAATCAATTTTACTTGTATAACTAAGAGCCCAACAAGTCACTACCTTATGTTTTCAGTCATTCACTAGCTATATTAGTGTCTTGAGCATACTCTCTTATTCTATTCCTTTCAATTTCATGATTTGGCAGGGCCATATTGAGCAATGGATTGACTTTTCTGCTACCGAGATTGACGCAAATATTGGCCGATGGTTGTACCCACGACTTGGTTATGCTCCACATATTCCTCCAGTATGTCAAACCTACATTCGTTTCACTCCTTTGTTATATTTACCCTAGGCAGCATCTTTTTACCATAGGTGTTGCTCTAATGATTTTATTCCCTTCTTTTGTGCAGTCCGAAGAGATTGCCATTTCTGCATTAAAGAGAGCTCTGGAAGCTTTGAACACCCATCTTGCCTCTAACACCTACTTGGTCGGGCATGATGTCACCCTTGCTGACATTGTTATGACTTGTAACCTGTTTTATGGGTTTAAGGTTATCTTGACCAAGAGCTTTACATCAGAATTCCCACATTTGGAGAGGTACTTTTGGACCCTGGTTAACCAACCAAATTTTCAGAAATTACTGGGTGATGTTAAACAAGCAGAATCTATCCCACCTGTTGCTTCCAAGAAGCCTTCGCAGCCAAAAGAACCTGCTAAACCCAAGAAGGCAAAGGAGGAGCCAAAGGAGGAGGTTAAGACTGAAGAAGTGAAGCCTAAAGAAGTAGCCGAGGAAGATGTGCCCAAGCCAAAACCCAAAAACCCATTGGATCTTTTGCCTCCTAGTAAGATGATATTAGATGATTGGAAGAGGCTTTACTCAAACACCAAGACCAACTTCCGTGAGGTTGCCATAAAAGGTAATTTCATTGAACATGTTGATTTAAAAAGCTAATGTGTTAATAAAAATCGATATTTTTATCATCTATATGGAATCTTTACTCTCTCCTCTCGTGTCGAGTTTTTCTGTTGCCACCCCGAATTAATCATATCAAGCTATGCTTCCCTTCTTTGTATAAACTTTTTGCTCGGGGCAGTTTGAGAATTCCAAGCTGATTGGCTTGCATCTTTCCTTGTGTTCTATACTTCGAGTGGGCCTTGGCATAATTTTTTGTTCCTTGATCTTGTCATAGTCGCTGATGGTCAACCTTGATTACAATGTTTGTGAGAGAGTGTGTTGATGTAAGGTAAACGCTGTTTTTTGTCGGTTTTGGAATGTCTATTAGTTTTAAATGGTCTGTGCTTAATTTCTGCTTCTTAGGGTTAATCATTCCCTTTCCTTTGTGTAGCTACTGCTAATTGGATTAGTTGTGATGGGGTTATCTTGAATCTTGACAGAGGTCGTATACTTTGTGTACTCTCCAAGTTGCTGTAGACAACCAATATAGATCAGAGACAGAGATAGGATATGATGCATTTGTCATAATTGGGTGCATTTAAACTTAAGCTCAGCTACCAGTTTAGTTCAGCGCTCATACTTTTCTTGATCTTCAGGTTTTTGGGACATGTATGATCCTGAGGGGTACTCTCTTTGGTTCTGTGACTACAAATACAATGATGAAAACACAGTCTCCTTTGTCACTTTGAACAAGGTTAGTGGATTTCTTCAACGAATGGACTTGGTTCGCAAATATGCGTTTGGGAAGATGTTGATCATTGGTTCGGAAGGCCCATTCAAAGTGAAGGGATTGTGGCTTTTCCGCGGTACAGAAATTCCTAAGTTTGTGCTCGACGAATGTTACGACATGGAACTATATGAGTGGACTAAGGTGGATATCAACGATGAAGCTCAAAAGGAACGTGTCAGTCAGATGATTGAAGATGCTGAACCTTTCGAAGGCGAGCCTCTCTTGGATGCGAAGTGCTTCAAGT
>NC_133309.1:472808-482269 GCF_012295235.1 Primulina huaijiensis | reverse complement strand
CACCTACTCATATATATTGCAATTTTTTCATTCTATATGTTTCTCATTTTGAAATTTTTTTTTTCATCTTGTATATAATAATTGTCTTAAGTTTTGTATCTTTCATTTTGANCACTTTGAACAAGGTTAGTGGATTTCTTCAACGAATGGACTTGGTTCGCAAATATGCGTTTGGGAAGATGTTGATCATTGGTTCGGAAGGCCCATTCAAAGTGAAGGGATTGTGGCTTTTCCGCGGTACAGAAATTCCTAAGTTTGTGCTCGACGAATGTTACGACATGGAACTATATGAGTGGACTAAGGTGGATATCAACGATGAAGCTCAAAAGGAACGTGTCAGTCAGATGATTGAAGATGCTGAACCTTTCGAAGGCGAGCCTCTCTTGGATGCGAAGTGCTTCAAGTAAAGAAAACTTGTGCTTGACCTGTATTTTGAGGTTGTAGAATCTCTATTTTGTTTTCCTGAATTCCAAATTTATCCTCATTACCAGAACATAATTTAAATCTGCAGCTTTCTCAAAATTTTATGATTTTAAACAAGGCGCGCTAGTGTCCTTCATTTGTGTTTGTAAAACGTTTCTTTTATCAATGTTAAACTCGACGTAGACTCTTCCGATTTTCTTTCCTAATAATTTGAGGTTCGGTTTTATTTTTCATCTTGATTTTGAAGAAATCCATTGGCTGATTGAAGTTGATTTTGTTTTAATTTGTCTCGAGTGCATTTTATAATCCATTAGGATTGTTGAGATATAAGTCGAATTAACATGCGTATTTTGAATAAATATAGATTTTAATTTCATTTTATTTTTTGGAATTTGAATGTATTTGACATGAATTATATATGGTGGTATATACATTTATCTCTATAAAATGGGTAATTTGATCGATGATTGTTTTTGGGTAATTTGTATTCATCTCCACTATATTTATTTTATGTGTGACGATTGAAATTCACCTCTTTTAATATTTTATATTAAAAAAAAAGTTATGAAGGAATCGTGACAAAGCTGAAAAAAGATATTTTGTAGGGCCACATAGAGAAGAAAATTCAAAAAGGTTGAAATTTTATAATCTCGATTTAGTTGCAATCCACATGAAAATCCACTGAATGCCTTGATAAAAGCTCAAAAGATTTATAATTAAAATAACATGATCAAAATGAGAATATATAATAATATTGAGACAACCAATCAAATAACCATATTATATATGTTTTGAGTGTGCTTNTAGTAATTAAGTAGCTCATAATATATAATAATATTAAGACAACCAATCAAATAACCATATTATATATGTTTTGAGTGTGCTTAATGCTTGCTTGACCTTAAGGTTAGTGCTCTAAAATCTTATATATATATGTCCAAGCTTTTCAAACATAAATAGTTGTTCCACCTACTCATATATATTGCAATTTTTTCATTCTATATGTTTCTCATTTTGAAATTTTTTTTTTCATCTTGTATATAATAATTGTCTTAAGTTTTGTATCTTTCATTTTGAATTTTTTTTTAAATATTTTTTCAATCGGAAGTTATGTATTAGACATGCGACCGACACATTGACGTCATGTCATTGTTACAACGAAAACGATAGTTCGGAGTCTAGCTAATGCCGTATTAATTGGCTGTTGTTTAGAAATAATAATTATAAAAAAACAGTCATTGTTAATTATATAAATATATATAATTAATTAAAAGAAATAATATTCTTGGTAGCATTACTAATTTAAAAAATTCCTTATTTATTCTAAAGTGTATATTCATTAATATCGTTATTATAATATGGTAAAAGTAAAGCAAAAGTGGAGCTTTAGCACGTGGACTCCTCACAACTTTTGTCCGACATGTACAACTCCATTAGCCCCTCATTATCATTAAAATATGTATTAGCATTAATTAACTTTAATGTCCATTAGCATTTAGACTAAAGATATGTACCATCCACGTGGCGATCATCCGACAGTCGGAATATCCACGTGTCGAGACATACAACCAATGATCAAGATGCAAGAGATTATATATACAATGGAAAGAGATTAAGTCAATCTAATTCGGGTTCTCAATTGAATACAATGTATTAAGAATAATAATATATATTTGATTTGACATGATTCTCGTCTTCAAAGTTAAGGTACCACAGCCTGACCTTTTCTTGATATGATTTGACAATAAAAATAATGTTACCTCTTTATTGTGGTCTAAAAAGCTCCTCTAACCACAATATATTAAGAATGTAGCTTGGTTGTATCCAAGTAATGTAGTCATGTTATTTTAAATTTAATATATCACCAATAATTCTTAGATTGGCTAATAATTATGTAAAGAATTAATGAGCTTGAGAATATCTTTATAATTATATGAGATCGAGCATTTATCGATTTATCAAAACCTAGAAATGCTAGCCAATCCAATGTTTGGTATACCGTTTCTTGCACCCAAGACACGATGAAAGTTTAAAATTTAAAGTTTTGACAATCAAAACGTAAATGATTGTCGTATGATTCTGATTTCATTCATAAGGTGTTTAAATAATTTATCTGTAGTGATTTACGCGTGGCTCCAACAATCCGGGTGTTTAGACGGTGACAAATCTTCTTATATCGATCTCCATATGAACAATCAATTGGAAAAACTTCATTCTTCAATCACCTAACAAGGTCTATAATCGAATATTGAATTCTTAGTTTAGATTGTACCAAAAATCTAAACGATTTTGACTTGAGATTAGTCTGTCGGAAGACACCGGAATCCAGCGGCTGAGCACGGTGGATGGTAGTGATCGGCCGTGTGCTTCCTTTTACATGGTGGTGGTCGAGCACTTGAGATGAGGGAGAGAGAATAGATAATCAAGACTATATTTTCTTGTGATTTTGATTGTGTTGAGTATTATCAATTTTTGATTGCACATATTTATTATCTCACAAAATTAATAATCAAACTAACTTTCAAATATGAAATCTTCTTATAAAATCCTTTATAAGTTTGATTATCATCAAACTAAATAACCAGATTGAATTTGATAATCTCAATAAAAACACAAAATTCAATACTTGTGTGATCCTTAATGGTTCATATATACAACTAGTCATGTGTTCACAACTCATGTGATTCGAAACAAGGTTTATTTATTTATTTTTTATAAAAGCTTACTATAATTAGCTTTATTCTGTGCAACAACTCTTTGATCATAAGAAATTCTGGCTGCACCCATCAGATCATGGTAGCGTCCAGTAGCATCGTTATATGATCTACTAGGTATCATTAAAATTGTCTGCAAGAACCAATAAATTGTGGTTAGCGTACATAATGATCCATTAAACAAATATATCTTGATCGAATCCCTTGGTATATCAAGAGTTGCATATGAATTCGATAACTATATGATTATCTTTGAGTAATCATAGTTACATCGCTATGGAAACACATTTGTATAAAGCACATGTCTTACTCTGACAATAGATTCTTTGCACTATTAACTCATCAGATCACAAATGATATCTACACCAAAAAATGAATCCCAACTTTAATGTACCGGCTCATACGTATGTCAAAACTACGAACAAACTCACCATCCGAGGACCTTGTGAAGTCGTTAAAAGAATCAAAGTGCATTTCTAATATATATAACCTCCATGTGGTCTCATATCAAATGACTAATAGTGTACAATTATAACTACAGACTTATCTACTCGATAAATGATAACCACTTGGAAAGTTTGATTGAGAATTGTTAAGTGATTCATCATATGATCAATCATTTGTATGTTTTGATATCTACATGTCTCTATCAATGAAACATGATACACCACATCACAAATGTTAGTCTCAAGCTCTAGTGACTTTTATCCTTATTTTAGACGGCCGAATCGACTTGGAACACATTTTAAAATATACAGTAACTTATAATTGAATTTCATGATCATTATCATAGGTACGACCTCATAGTACTATGATATATTCAAGATATTTATCTATATAGCTTGCATGGATATACAAATAAAGTAAATATCATAATCGGATAAACTATAAAATATTATTAAAATAAAATTTGTTTCTACACAAAAGTCAATAAAACTCGAGCTAGAAGTTGACTTGCTGAACACCTACTCTAACATCTAAGACCCACGAAAGACAATTATTGTTCTCACCATTTTGACTCTTGGAAATAGTTGAATCAACATAACACACAAATGCAAACACACACGCTACTGATTTATAAACAAAATTATCTGAACTAGTATCATCATTTAACAAATGTTAACTTTAAATAGATCAAATTAATGGACAGAAAATATGAAATGCACTTTGGGAGGTTGGCAATCCATTGGTAGAGAAGAAAAAGACCTTAAGAAGTGCAAAAAAATAAAGGGTTTTGGGAGTCCACTACGATGAAAAAAGTGCCCAAAAAAAAGAAAGAAAGAATTCCCAACATTGGCATGAGCTCATGTATTAGTTGGATGCACATGAAATAGTGAAATGTCTCATATATATGCTGTCTAGACTCCAAATTAACATGGTTTAATTTGACTCCACAAAAGTTAAGGTCGTGTGTTCGTCTTTAGGGGATATGTATTAAAATTAAAGTGGGGGGTTTTGCGATCCATGATGGTGCATATATTATAAATTAATATTAAATACGCTTTTAGGAGTTTATATTAAATATGTAGAAGGGGAATGAAGGAGGTGTATATAATAAAGTTGTATGGAGGTGAAGAATGAAGTAATCAAGTGTGAGGTCCATTGGGAAATGAGGGCAATACTAGAAGCTAGTTCAAACTAGTGAAAGGTTGTCTTCCATATATATCAAGAATTTTAAAACCAATTAAAATTAGAATTACAAATCGGGTTTTGAATATATATATTTGTTCGATGGCTCGTGGAAAGATTCAGATGAAGAGGATCGAGAATCCGGTGCACCGGCAGGTGACCTTTTGCAAGCGTCGTGCGGGGCTCCTCAAGAAGGCTAAGGAGCTGTCTGTGTTGTGCGATGCTGAAATTGGAGTTTTCATTTTCTCCGCCCACGGAAAGCTATACCAACAAGCCACCAAAGGGTATTATTATTATAAATTCTATGCTTAATTACTCTTGAATCAATCACATTTTTTCATTTATATAAATATCAGTCATGATGAAAATTAAAATATAGATTAATACTGATCATCGCGAATTCTTTAGACAATTTTATCGATGTCATGACTCCTACGGTTGGCGGCACGTTGCGAGTTGGTTATACTTACAAAATAAGTAGCAACCACATATACATATATGATCTCGTGCCATGATATGCAAATTTAAAAATATCGATGTATATATATGTATTTTGATATTCTGTATTTTGTGGAAGAACCATGCAAGAATTGATTGAAAGGTACATCAAGTGTAACCGCGGAGCCGCAGCTGAAGACCCTAAATTGGACAACCATCTTATGGTACTTACATTTACTCAACCTATATATATATATATATATCCTTTCAAATCTTGCTTTTTGACTAGCAAAATAATTATCCACCACTCATTATTAATTCTATAAATTAAAGAATAGAATTACATCTTGATTAGGGTGGCTGCTTATAAATTCTAATGAAAAGAAGTCAATTTATTCTCTTAATCTTGGGAATATTATTTTGACTACTGTGACATTATTTGATCCACACCATTTTAAAACAAATTACAAACTTATGAACTATACACAATATATATGTACATAAAATCGTCGCGCGCGGAACAAAAATTTCCATGCGTGCAACTCTCAGAAATTTAATTGCAGGACCCGAATAAGGAAATTAGCATGCTGAAGCAAGAAATTGAGGTACTCCAGAAAGGATTAAGGTAAAAGTATGTAATTGATTTTTAATTTTCCATCACACAAATATATATATTCACAAGATTCTTGTGACATTAATTTACTGAACTATTTTCATTATAATTAGTTAATCAAATTAATTCCTTTTTTTTTTTTTCACTCTGATACTAATTACAGTTTCATAAATGGAGGAGCTGGAGGTGCAATGAGTTTGAGTGAATTGAATGTTTTGGAGAAACATCTCGAGATGTCGATGTATCATATCCGCTCAACTAAGGTATATACACACACACACATATGTATATACAAGTCGAAATTTTCATGATTAATTAATCGATGATTTCATGATATAGATGAATATTATGTTTCAAGAAATTCAGTTACTAAAGAACAAGGTAATTAATCAACTTAATCAGATTCATTAATTATCTTCATGCATTATATATATATATATATAAAACGTCGTAAAGATCAAATTCATATACATATGTATATATGTAGGAGGGAATACTGCAAGCAGCAAACGTTCATCTTCAAGACAAGGTATATGATAATGTAATAAAAATTATGTCATAAAACAGATATACATATAGCTTATATATAATCCATAATATTATTTAAGGATCGATTTATGTATGCATGTTTAATTCGACGATCATATATTTATTCAAAACTAATTTTGCAGATCGATGAGCAATTTGAGATGGCTGCTAATATGGCGAGTACTACGTTCAATGAAGACTTTGATTACACACTAACCACTAACAACATTCTAGCCACACAAAATGACTATGGGATATATCAGTATTAGTGATATATATAGATGCACACAGATATATATACAGTGTGTGTGCGCGCGCGCTTTTTTCTGATTGTATTACCGTAAACTAAAATTATCAAGCATATATGCTTGATGAATAACATCTGTGTATTTTTAAATAAAACTAAGGGTGCCAAATGTTGTAATAACGTCAGGTGTGTATTCTAATAGACGATATTCCAGTATGGTGTGGGTTGAGTTCAATTTTCCCTCAAGACGTTAGTACTTCTATTTGTTACTTTTGATCCTTAATTTCTACTAATCGCTGATGCACACATGTTGCGTGTGTAACATAATACACGAATACATAGAAAGATAGTAAAGTCAAGCAATATTTTTTTTTTGTGAAGCAATAAAGTCGTATGTACTCATGTAGTTAATTTGATAAGATGGAAGTTTTTTTTAGACAAATTCAAAATTCATTATGACTTCATATAATTATGTAATATGTTTTGTCATTTTACTACAGTTGATAATATGTGTTTGTTAATTTGATTATTTGAATTTATTTCTTTGGCATTTTGATCACTATAGAATATGATTTTATCATTTGACTACAATTGCTAGTTATTTAGAAAAGAAATCCTCGAGATTAGTTTTTGCTGAATGTTAGAAAACTTCATTTTGTAGTGTTTCATTTAATACTGGGGTGTATTCAATGTAGACATATTTCGTCTCTTCTTTTACTTTTCACATGTTTGTCATAGAACCGGTAACAAAGTTAATCTCGGCGCCCTAAGCCCCAACAAAACAATTTTCCCCAACCGTTCACGAAGAGCTGCCTCACCTTGAAAGGCAAATCCATAATCTCCAGACCAACAAGTAAATGCCAGCAGCTTCCAAGTCACTGTGTGGTGTCATCTTCGTTCCCGGCCCATGAGAAATTTTGTGAACGAGAGGATAAAAGTAACACGAGAATCATCATAACACAAGGGATATTTGGTATTTGTTCAAGTTCAATGGTAAAGCAGAAGCTATATATTTGTCCATTTTCAATCCTATTCTACAGCAAACATAGGAAAAAAGAAAGGTTAAATCTCTGCATGGAACTACAAAATGAAGTGTTCGAACATTTAACAAAAAACTGATCTCGAGGATTAATTTCTTCCTTCAATGGGTCTGATATTCTTTTCTGAATGACTAGCGACCTAGTAAAATGATAAAATCACATTCCACAATGAGAAGCTAGATAGTGAAAAATGGAGAAAATTAAAAGAGGATATGTGTATTAAAAAAACTGCACATCTCGATCTTATCCTCTTTACTTCGATCTTATCTGATATGTGATTCTTGAAGAGAACTTTTGTGAGTTGAAGCTTGTCTACTTTTTAATAAAAATCGGCAGCAAAGCCTAAAGCCAAAGCTGGTTTAAAAAAATCTCAATGCATAAACCCTAAAAATAAGAAGCACGGACAGCATCAACAAAGGGTACTCTCCAAATAATAAAACATCAAATTATTTTACGATAAGTTTTCGCTGTAGAAAGCTTAATCTTTTATATACAACATTTTTGTTGTATAACAAAAAAAATTTTTTTTGAAAAAAAATTAATAGTGATCTTTGCTTGGATAATAACGAACCGAGCTAGTCCACGGACTTTTAGAGTCAGCTTCAAGAATTATAGGGGTGTAAAAGATGTAAACAAATCGAATCGAGGCGAATTTTAAGAAAATGTCAGTATTTGACTTCGAGCTCGAACTGGAACAGACACGTTCAAAGCTCGACATTTTATTTTTTTAAGCTCGAGTTCGATTCGATTGAGAGTTCGAGTTCGATTCGAAACTTCCGAAGTCGAGTTCGAGCTTTTTCGAGCCACTACTATATTATGGCTCGGAAATGAAAAGGCTCGGTTCGAAGCTAGATTTGGCTCGAAAATACCGATGAAAACTCTATTAAAAAAATACAAATCTATATCTATATACCTATAAATATATGAGTTCTATTTGTGAGCTTACTATTATGACATCTTGTTTTGCATTTTGACATAGTTGATAGAGTTATTTTAGTCATTGTCCATGTTAAGGTTAATAGGATTTAATTCATTTTAGTAGTTATCATTCATTTATATTATAATTATATTGGTAGAAATTGATGTCTTGTGCATTTATTTTTTAGTTCATGTGTTTATTATATTCTTGTGACCTTTATTACCTTTGTATTCTTTTTTCACTTATTTCTATCATTCTTCTTCACTTTTTTTAAATTGTTTTCTCTATGCTTTTTTTTCTTCTTTGTGACTTTTTTTTTTTTTTTTTTGTTGTTATTTTCACCTTTTTTTCCATCTTTGTGGCATTTGTTTGTCGAAAGAGTTTTGCATTCTATTATGATGACGGTAATATTTTGTTTCATTTTTTTTTCATTTCATTTGTTCACATACATAATTTGTTTAACCTTTAAATGTTTCCTGAGAGCTTGCCATTGATGACACAAATAAATTGAAGTACTTTTATTGTGCTTGACATTCTCGATCTATTTTTATCTGATGCCTCTTTATTGTTTAGTGCACTTTTTTTATCATTTGAGAAGAAAAGGTAAAATATATATTTATATAACTCAGTTTTTAGTTTAGTCCCTTAGTTTTGTCCCAAAGACGAAGTTCCGTGGTGTGAACGTTGATGTTTGGGACCGCGTTACGTAGATATAAAACGTCGTGTTATTGGTGGAACAGCATGGATCGACGAAACGACACGGAACGGTAAAAAAAAATGGAATACATAAGAAATTTGATTCCAATTTGGGTTAACATATGTATCTCTAAGTGTCACGCCCCGAAACCGAGACGTGCCATCGACATTGTTTAACAATTTATAATCGTGTAACAACAAGCTACGTAGTACA
>NC_133309.1:410581-472708 GCF_012295235.1 Primulina huaijiensis | reverse complement strand
TAATCTCAGCAGCGTAACAACAAGCTTAAAAGAATAGAACGTGTGTCTTTGTTCTCAACGGCTCTTCTCACCTATTTATAGGCTTTTCTTCAACTGTAACACTAAATATAATTTGAATCTTTATAACCGTTGATTGCCACGTCAATATTCTTCTGACATTAGTACACTGTAGACTCTGAAATGCGGCGTTCCACTATGAGTTGCAGTCTGATTTGTACTATTGTCGATCGAATGTCCTTTTCAACAACTGATGACGTGTACAGCTGTATCATCAGCTGATAAGTAATTGCTGGTAAGCTCACAACTGAATATATCAACTGATAAGTTTCTAACTGATCAGTTAGTTGTTTTCGTCAGTTCAGTTTAGCTGGTTTCAGTTGTCTTCGATAAATTGCGCATTTATCTCCAGTTAGGCAATCTATCAGTTGATTTAACTTGATCAGTTTAGTCAAATAAATTAAACACTTAGTTTGTCAAACAACCGAAATTAAATTTCCAACACTTAGCACCTCTTAAATCATGCACATATTAGGACGCGTGCGATGGCGCCGAAACACGCGAGGCCGCGCGCCCAGTTCTGCCCGCACGTGCAGTTCTGCGCGGGTGCACGTGTTGCTCTGTCAAAAACTATATGTTAGCTTCCGAATTAGCAAAAGTGGTAAAAATAAAAGTTGTAGATCTATGTCTTGGATTTTATTTTCCACTAACCTCACTCAATTTGGATATCGGATGCGAGAGTTATGCTTATTCTCCCAAAATGTGTCAGTGCAGAAACTGCAACGCACACGATACACTTCGGGATGATTTTGCCCCTATTTCCTAATGGATTTGGACAAAACGCAAAACACAAAAGTTTTAGTACTATGTATTAGATTTATAATGAAATTAGCCTCATTTCATTTGGACTAATACTCAGTTAATTATGCTAAAAACCGTAACATGTGTCACTTTTTCGTTGCGGTTCAGCATACTTTTCAAGCACAAATCAATTTCCAATACAATCTTTCATTATCACTACCTATTTTCTTACTTCCATTGTCTCGATATACATAATTTATGTAGTCACATGATACTTTCATGAATTATCGATAATCAACATAAGATTTACGATAATACAATACACGGTCCTTACATTTCTCCCCCACTTAAAAGATTTCGTCCTCGAAATCTCAAACATTTCTATATACATAATATTGGTAAACATATAATATTTCACCAGTTATAGTACATAATAAAACTAAAATCAGTAAATTGATCATTATACATTGAATACAATGGAACAGGTGGAATATAATCAAATAAATATGGATATGTTTCTCGCATCTTACTTTCCAATTCTCACCACGACTCTTCACACCATATATCGTGTCCATTGTACTCGAACCAAAGGAATCGATTTGTTACATAATATCTTCTCCTTCCGATCCATAATGCAAACAGGTTGCTCAACATAGGAAAGAGAAGGATCGAGTTCAACCTCATCAGGTTGAAGCACATGTAATGGATCTGGTTCATACTTTCTCAACATAGAAACATGAAATACATCATGAATGACAGATAAAGCTGGTGGCAATGCCAATTGATAAGCAAGATCCCCAACTCGATCAAGGATCTTGTATGGACCAACATATCGATGAGATAATTTATCTCGCATGCCAAATCGAACAGTGCCTCTAAAGGGAGATATTTTCAAAAATACTTTGTCACCTTTCTGGAATTCTAAGGGTCATCTCTGTTTGTTTGCATAACTCGTTTGACAATCTTGAGTAGCTTTCGTTCGCTGTTGAATCAACTGAACCTTATCATTCATTTCATGTATAATTTCAGGTCCAGTAATTGTCTTTCACCAATATTATCCCAGAATAAAGATGTAGTGCCCAAATTCTGTACACGTATAACCCATTCATTTATTTAATCGTTAAATCATTTGATTAATTGATTTTTTTACCATGCATGATTTATTTAAATGCATTATTTTAAATTACTTATGTTATATGATGCACGTTAAAATGTTTTTCAAGTTTCATGTTTCAGGCGATTATTCGATGCGGGATTGAGGAAAAGACCCGGTGACGATTTTGGGCAATTTTAATGGAGTATTTTATTTTTAAGTTAAGGATGTGGCATTTTAACTAATTTATTCAGTTTAGCATTTTTAAAAACCTTATTTATGTATTTAGTGATTTAAGAGTTTAAATCTTTTAAAATTAGCATTTTTGGGTGTGTTATTTTGATTTAGGAGTTTGTTTAAAATTAATGTGGGTTGAACTTTTTATTAGCATTTTAATTAGTTGTTTTAGCAAAAATCTCTCCTAATTAAAAACCCACACACACGTTACACACGCTCACACACACTCACACGTTTTTACACACACTAAAACACACAATACACTCTACACATCTTATTTTCAGATTTTTTTTAAAAGAGAAAGGAAACCTAGAGTTTTCCTTCCCAAGAGAAGCAGCCGCCCCTCCCCTATATTTCCCAGCAAATTTCGTTGATTTTCTTCAAAGAAAATCGAGCCATCATCGTCCCGGATCAAGCCTCGCATCGTTCCCGCGTCGGTATCGTCGTTTCGGTATTTTAATCATCAAAAGGCACGTATATACTGTTTCTTTCTGCATCGATCATGTCATAGTATGCGTTGCAATGTATTTTGTATGAAAATCATGTGAATGCTGGAGCAATTATGTTTAGATCACTTTTGAAACCGTTTTTGGATCTAAAATCACGTTTTTGCTGTCGTTTTAAATACTGCGAATTTTTGGTCGTGAGTTCGAGAAAACTTTCAACACAAAAATCGTAGACTTTTTGATACCTTCGATTTGATATAAAATTCAAAAATTTTGGATAAAAATTGAGTGAGTTATGACCATTTTTGTGAGACTGCTCATACTGCGTTTTTCCGAAAAATATGTTATTGATGAATTCTTGAAGTTTTATTGTTGCAGGCTTCGTTGGAGATCGACGGGTGATCACTGCTGCGTATAGGTATATTGTTAATGATGTTGGGATGGATATTGACGTTTCGTTTCATGTTGTTAGGTACTTGGGAGAACGAGTAGTCGTAAAAACTATTTTGGTGTCAAAATTTGAGGTTATGGGTTTTATTGTATTGCGTGTGGTGCGTCGTTTCTTTGGGAACGTTTGGGAAGTTTTTATGGAGTTGAGTCAGTGTCATAGTGTCCTCGGATGAGTCTCGATGGATTGGTTAAAGAATCGTATTATTTAGTTAGGAGTATTAAGATGCAGGTCGCGGAGTCCAGTACACTCGGCGCCCGAGCGGTAATTTCTTACCGCCCGAGCGCCACCTTCACTGTTGAGAGTTTCATTTTTGTAAGCTCGACGCCCGAGCGGTAATGTTTTATCGCCCGAGCGCCACTCTTTCTGTTCGAGTGCAGGTCTCCAGAAGACCTGGCGCTCGAGCGGTAACATATTACAGCCCGAGCGCCACCCCATATGTGAGAATGTTTGGTTTCCACTTACGTTCAAGTTCAAATAGTGAGTTCATGTCTTTTATTGTTGGGAAATGTTCTCACGTCATCTTAGAGTGTGTTTCGGGGTTTGATGCCATGGTTAGTACGATTAAACGAGGTCAAGTCCCGAGTGATCTAGAATGTCATAATCTACTTATTCACTTTGGTGGTGAGCTTGAGTACCTAAGTCTAAGTTATGCAAGTTAAGTATCTTAAAATCATGTTAGTCTGTGCAGCAGCGGCCCCAAAGCTAGCTCCAACGAATTCCTCAACACCAAGGAATGGGTTTGGAAGTCGGTGAACGTGACCGAGGACCTCTCCACCCCGTTAAAGCATGAACGGGTTTAGATCAGGATTGGAAAGCGTTGAAGCATGAACGGGGACCAATCCACCCGTTAAAGCATGAACGGGGATCTCATGTATGTGGCAGTGGATACGTCCCTGTCAGCCCAGTACTGTGGTTTGTCTGATCAGGCATTTATTATGTATGGGTCACTTGCTTTGAAACATGCCTCTATGCAAAATGATGAAGTTATGTATGTTCAAGTATGTTCAAGTATGCAAACATGTTTAAGAAAAGTTTTATGTTGATGGCACGTCTATGTATGTATGTACATATGTTCAAGCTTCTGATATGCAAGTTCAAGTTTCAAGTATGTAAGCTCTATTTTGAAGTTGCATGTGGTTTTATTACGTATTATTCGTTACTTCCAGTTTATACGTGTTGAGTCTTTAGACTCACTAGACTTGATCGATGCAGGTGAGGATGTTTATGAGGAGGCTGGAGGTGGGGACCAAGGAGCAGGCTTTGACTGAGCAGGAGGCTAAACCCGAGGACCGCCATGTTTTAAGTTTTATGAAAACATTTATTTCTTATGTCAAACTTTAAATTTCAAATCTTTGTTGCAACAACTTGAGAGACGTACAATTTACTTCTTGTATCGAATTTTGAATGTTCACTTTTTATTTAAGAAAATTTTAAATTTTTCCGCAAATTTTAAGTAGAAAAAGTACGGTACGTTACAAACGATGATGTACATCGTCTCCCGTAAAAGGCTTCAAACGGTGCCATACCAATACTCCTTTCGAAGCTATTATTATAAGAGAATTCTACCAATGGTAAGGCATCTTGCCATCCCATTCTGAAATCGATCACAATAGCACGTAACATATCTTCTAGCGTTTGAATTGTACGCTCAGTCTGGCCATCAGTTCGAGAATGATAAGCAATACTCATAGCCAAACGTGTACCCATAGCTTCTTGGAAACTACCCCAGAATTTAGAAGCAAACTTGAGATCACGATCTGATACAATCGAGACTGGAAAGTCGTGCACTCTCACAATATTCTCAATGTATAAACAGGTCATTCTATTATAAGGATAAGTCCGCTCATACGGAATAAAATGCGCAGATTTCGAAATTCGATCGATAATAACCCAAATAGCATCACAGCCCTTGGGCGAACTAGGTAAATGAGTCACAAAGTCCATAGCAATATGTTCCCAATTCCATTTCTGGATTTCAAGACTATGGAGTAATCCTCTAGGTTTCATTCTCTCGGCTTTCACTTGCTGGCAAACAAGACATTTCGAAATAAATTCAGCGATGTCCTTCTTCATACATCACCACCAAAATTGAGGTCTCAATGTCAAATACATCTTTCGGCCTCCGGGGTGAATACTGTATTTGCTACAATGTGCTTCAAGGAGAAGGACAGATTTCAAATAAGAATTATCAGGAACTAACAGTCGACCATTAGGTCGTAAAGAACCATCAGAAGCAATCTAAAATCCAGACTGATGTCCTGCAGATACAAGTTCTTTTGACTTTAGAATCTGAGCATCGTTTCGTTGGGCCTTTCGTATTTTAGATATCAAATTAGGCTCAATTTGCAATGCTGAGACAGTGACAGAATTCCAATTCGAGTGAAAAGTCCAGCCAGAAGTACATATATCCTCGTGTACTTTGGCGACATTTACAGAAGCTAAAACAGAGTCATTAATTTCCGACTAAGGGCATCCGCAGTAACGTTCACCGATCCAGGGTGATACTGAATCTCACAATCAAAATCCTTTAGGAGATCCATCTACCTGCGTTGCCTCATATTCAAATCAGATTGAGAAAAGAGATATTTCAGAATCTTATGGTTCGAATAGATAACAAACTTTTCTCCATACAAGTAATGACGCCAAATCTTCAAAGCAAACACAATGACGGCCAATTCAAGATCATGAACAGGATAACGAGTTTCATGAGATTTTAATTGACGAGATGCATAAGCAAGCACCTTGCCATGTTGCATCAGAACACAACCCAAACCTTTACCAGATGCATCTGTACACACTACAAATCCTCCAGTACCTGAGGGAATAGTAAGCACATGTGCTGTGATCAATCTCGTTTTCTATTCAAGAAAACTAGCTTCACATTCATCTGACCAAATGAATCTCTGATTCTTCTGTGTCAGTTGAGTAATAGGTTTAGCTATTTTTGAAAACCCTTCAATAAAACGACGATAATAACCAGCTAAACCTATGAAGCTATGGATCTCAGGAACATTCGTAGGTCTTGGCCAATTTAATACAGCTTCAACCTTAGCAGGATCAACAGATATGCCATGTTTCGAAATGACGTGGCCCAAAAATACTACTTTTTCCATTCAGAATTCACATTTGGACAATTTAGCATATAAATGGCCATTACGAAGAGTTTGAAGTACCAGTCTCAGATGTTCAGCGTGCTCCTTTTTAAATTTCGAATATACAAGAATATCATTGATAAACACAATAACGAATCGGTCAAGAAAATCTCGAAAGACACGATTAATTAAATCCATAAAGACAGCAGGAGCATTCGTGAGACAGAAAGGCATAACCAAGAATTCATAGTGGCCATACCTTGTACGAAAAGCAGTTTTAGACACATCTTCTTCTCGAACTCGCACTTGATGATACCCAAAACGAAGATCAATCTTAGAGTATACAGAAGTACCCTGAATCTGATCAAATAAATTATCAATACGAGGAAGTGGGTACTTATTTTTCACAGTAACCTGATTCAGTTGCCTTTAATCGATACACATTCGCATAGTACCATCTTTCTTTCGAAAAAATAAAACCGGAGCTCCCCAAGGTGATACACTTGGTCGAATATATCCCTTATCGAGAAGATCCTGTAATTTTTCTTTCAATTCCAAAGGTGCCATGTGATAAGGGTCTTTAGAAATAGGTGCAGTCACCGACACAAGATTAATACTAAATTCAATTTCTCGATGAGGAGGAAAATTAGGAATCTCATTGGGAAATACATCCGGGAACTCTTTCGCAACATGAATATCAGATAAAGAAGGCTCCTTCTTAGAGACATCAATAGCGTAGATAAGATAACCCTCATCTCCGCTAATCAAAAGTTGAGACATTTCCAGAGAGGATACCAAAGTAATTTTGGCTTGAGAACCATTGCCATAAAAATTCCACTTGGGTCCATCAATAGGTCGAAATCGAACCACCCCATGAAAACAATCGACAGTAGCTCAATTTGTCGTCAAAATATCCATGCCAACAATACAATCAAAGTCGTGCATTGGGAGAACAATCAGATTCAGAAATATCACATTATCCTCGTATATCAATACACACTTATGCACAACTTTCTCAGACAGAATAATCTTTCCCGCTGGCATGGCTATTGACAAAGTATCATACAACGGAGTACACATAATATCATGAGATGCAACAAATACATGATATATGAGTGAGTGAGATGCTCCTGTATCAAATAAAACATGTGTAGGATAATCGCAAAGCATTCAAATACCTGAAATCACACCACCAGGAGCTTCTTTTGCCTGATCTTCGGTCATGGCATACACTCGAACTTGAGGAGGGACTTGGGCTTTCTGACCACCCGGTCCTTGATATCGTGGAACAGTTGACTGCTGAAAAGAGGGAACAGGAACAGCAGGTCTCATCATACTGGGGCCACCTCTAAATCCTGGCTGGGGTTGAGATGAATTCGTACCCCTGTTCGAACATACTCGAGAGAAATGGCCTTCCTGTCCACACTGATAACAAGTACCAAACATACCTCGACACTGTTCGATAGTATGTTTGCCTCCAAATGGCTACAATAAGGAGAAATCACGGGACTCCATCGCTGGATCCACTGGAACTCGAAAAAGATGAAGAAACAATAGAACCAGTCTTCTTAAACTTCCTACCTTTCGGACGCAAGGTAGGCTGCTGAGCTGTTACTGGAGGTGGAGGAGTATACTGTGGACCTCCTCGCCTTAATCCAGCTTCTACTGCCTTTGCTCATTCAACTGCCTCTGCGTAGCTCGTAGGCAAACCAGAAATGACAAAAGTATATATAGCAGGATGCAATCCATTCACAAACCTGTTATATTTTTCTTTTGCATTTGTAGCTACATGAGGCACATATTTCAACAAGGTAGAAAATTTCGAAGCATATTCTGCAACAGTCATCGTTCCCTGCTGCAGACTATTAAATTCATTCTCTTGGGCAATGTAATAAGAAGGAGGGGAATACTGCTCCAAAAACTGGGTCTTGAAGACATCCCATGTGACTTCAATCCCTGCCTCTTTCAACCCAATCTCAGCGGCTTCCCACCAAGATTTTGCTCGGTCCTTCAATTGATACAGAGCAAGTTTCATTCGCCGAGCCTTAGAGTATTCAACAATATTAAACAGATGCTCGATATCCTTCAACAAGGCCTCTGCTCTTTTTGCACTCTCAGTGTCAAAGAACCTCGGTGGTTTCAAATCCTAGAATCGAGCCATCACTAAATCCATGGACATTCCTTCGAATTGTCCAACCATCCTCTCAATACTACTACTCGCAGTTTCATTTGTGGGATCCATCTACAAATCAGATGATGAATATCACAAATAAATATCAATTACACATCATTATCATCGTATCATATCACTCATCTCATCAAGAACTTACTCAAACTAAATCAAGTAGGAGCAAGTAATGCAAGTAAATCAAACACAAACGCACAATTTATTTGTGCCTATTCAAGTGTGCACAAGACTCAAGCGAACATTCCCAGCTATGCTCTGATACCATGATGTATGGGGCCCTTAGCTCCTAATTGTTATTATAATACAATTTGATTAGTGTTAATTAATTACAGCGAAAAATGAATAAACATTTTTCTTTACAATGAGCCCAAAACTTGTCAATTATAATTATAATACTGAAAATATTATATAATATAGTCTCGTCTTNTCCCTCCAGAAGTACTATCTCTGGTCTCCTGATAACCTGAAGTACCTGTCATTGTCAACATAAAAAGACAACAACAGCCCCATCTAGGGTGAGTAAAGCTCAGTCTGAAGCAACCACAATATATACCACAGATATCTAAACAATGATATATAATTTGCAATGCATGTATGTCGTGGAGGTATCAGGTCAAATGCCCATCCCCTGAGCAAATTTCAGAATCAATCGAATCGCTATCAAATCAATACTCGAGCTGGCACACCGGCCTCAATCAGGGATACTCGTATGATAGCGTCGATAAAGCGCCATCAAATCTCAAATCACTCAATCATCGGGGCCACTAATGTCTATGTTTTAAGGGCCACATAATGCCAAACAGAGCATCGTGTTCACAAACCCCAGAATCAAATCCAATCATATCAAGGTATGCAAGGATCATACCTCAACGTGCATGTCATGTATGCCACATAAACTCAACAAATAAGGCATATGGATATGTATTCTCAATCCAATCAATCAAACAGATATCATATAATACAGATACCTATCGTATGTTACCCGTTCGCAACATACCTCAATTCTTTGCTCCAGTCGATGTAGCTTGAAGATATCAGTATAATAATCTATCTACATCAATACCATATTTATTTCAACCAATAAAATCATTCAAAATCATCAATATAAGTTTCAAATATTTTTTGAAACTTTGAAAATTTATATCAAATCGAAATCATAACATAATTGTATTCCGACTTCGAATACGAGTTTCTTGTCGGTTATTCTATCGCATATATGGATCTCGACTTCAAATACATAATATTCCAGCAATTTCATAATTAAAGGTGCTGAAACTAGAAGAAACTTACCTCAAAAGAAATCTCTCGACGCGAGAATTCCGAATATATAATTTGTTTTGCGTTTGGATAACGTTTCGAGGTGATTTCGTACGTTAGGAATCAATTTCAAACTTTCTCTCTCGAAGCTTCAGAAAAGGGATGAAGAAATCTGTTCAAAAACTCATCCTTAGCACCTCTTAAATCGTGCACAACAGCAAGACGCGCGCGGCCACGGGCCAAGTGCTGCCCACGCAAGCAATTATGCACGGGTGCGCGCGTTGCTCTATCTGAAACGCTATTTTAGGTTCCGAATTAGCAAAAGTGATAAACATGAAAGTTGTAGATCTATGTCTTGGATTTCATTTACCACTGACCTCACTCAATTTGGATATCGGATGCGAGTGTTGTGCACATTCTCCCAAAATGTGTTAGTGCAGAAACTGCAACGCACACGATACACTTCGGGATAATTTTGCCCCTATTTACAAATGGATTTGGACAAAATTCAAAACATGAAAATTTTGGTACTATATGTATTAACTTTCTAATGAAATTAGCCTCATTTCATTTGGACTTATACTTAGTTAATTATGTTAAAAACCGTAACATGTGTCACTTTTTCATTGCGGTTCAGCATACTTTTCAAGAACAAATCAATTTCCAATACAATCCTTCATTATCACCACTTATTTTCTCACTTTCATTGTCATAATATACATCATATACGTAATCACATGATAATATCATGAATTATCGATAAGCAACATAAGATTTACGACAATACAATACACGGTCCTTACAGATAGTTTAAATGTGTTTGTGAGCATGTGTAATATTTATGGCGTGTTCTATTTTCAGGGAAGTTCTGCCAAATTTTTTATAAATATATACTTTTCTCCAATTAATGTAATGCTTCCGCATTTATATATTTAAATGAGTAAGAGGTGTCACATTTAGTAGTATCATAGCAATGTTCTTACGGACCAATGATTTGGCATATGACTTCCTCTACTATCACAATTCGGTAAGTATGTACCAGTATTTATTGATATACTAATATGGATGAGTAGCCTCATTTATGATATGTTATGTTTGCAAATGATGTTAAACTTGAATGTCTTATACGACATGCCTACTAAAAGAAAAGTAGTTGAAGGAAATGATAGTTCCTCATCGAAAGTGGTTGATGAATTTAGTAAACTGTTGAAAGAGCAAGCTAAATTTCATGGAGAACATATTCAACAGTCATTGCGATTGCAAAATCCAAGGCAAAGGAGAGGTAGAGAGCAAGTGAGACAAGAGCCCAGCACGGAAGGATCATTTGAGATATTTCGAAAGATGAAGCCACCAAAGTTCTCTGGTAGCTCAGATCCTATGTTAGCATTGGAGTAGGTCAAGGCTGTTGAAGCTATCTTCGAGAATTTGCAGTTTGAAGATCACGACCGAGTAAGTTGTGATGTGTTCCTCTTGACTA
The DNA here is from genome assembly GCF_012295235.1 of Primulina huaijiensis. Taxonomy (NCBI): domain Eukaryota; kingdom Viridiplantae; phylum Streptophyta; class Magnoliopsida; order Lamiales; family Gesneriaceae; genus Primulina; species Primulina huaijiensis. Next base: position 461,669 of record NC_133309.1, on the reverse strand, counting down.
AGACGACGAGGATTTGGTGGGAAGCTACCAAAGCATCAGTGACTGTTCCAACTTCAAAGTGGCAAAAATTTAAAGATCTCTTCTTTGACAAATACTTTTCCAAGGACGTCAAGAGTCAGAAGGTGAAAGAGTTCCTAGAACTAAAACAAGGGAGCATGAATATGCATGAGTACATACTCAAGTTCGAAGAAGGATGTCAGTTTGCTCCTTATTTTGCCAAGGATGATACTGAAAAAGGTGAACATTTCTTAAAAGGAGTAAGAGCAGAGATTAAACAAGATGTTCGGATGTCGAAAACTACCACATATAAAGAAATTGCTGAGAAGCCCCTCATGGCAGAGAAAAACGAGAAAGAGATCGAGAAAGAAAGACAAATTACGAGGCAAGATTTTTCTTCGAAAGGACAAGGGTCAAACCAAGGATGGAAGGGCAAGTTTAAAGGGAAAGGAAAAGAGGAGTATCGTTCCAAGGCTCCTATGCCTCTAACTATATCAGATAGATCTTTATGTCCTAAATGTGGCAAGTTACATAAAAGTGAATGTTTGGTTGGAAGCAGCATATGTTTTCGTTGTGGAGGAGTTGGGCATATCGTCAGGACTTGTTCACTTGCAACCGAAAAAAGAAGAGATCAAGGCCGGATTTTCACAAAGACAAAGTAAGGTGTGAATTCTGATTCTTCTGTCATACCAGGTACTATATTAATTTCATGCAAAGTAGCTGTCACACTAATTGATACCGGTGCGACTCATTCATTTATGTCTGAAACTTTTATGCGCTCTTTGGATATTGCACCAACTTATGAACCCATCCACTATAGTATTATGTTACCATCGTGAGATGAAATTCGGCCATCAAGTGTGATTAAGGCTTGTTCAGTGCAAGTGAATGAGAAAACTGTATTTGCTGATCTGATTGTTATCCTTATGGTAGTTTTGGATGTGATTCTTGGTACGGATTGGTTAACAACTTATCGTGCCGTCATTGACTGTGTTGAGAAGTTAGGGAAGCCGATATCTCTAAGACTGCCTTTAGAACCAGGTATGGCCATTATGAGTTTTTGGTCATGTATTTTGGGTTACCTAATGCTCCATCAGTGTTTATGGATCTTACGAATCGAGTCTTCAAGCTCTATCTGGATAGCTTTGTCATTGTATTATTCATGACATTCTGATTTATTCCAAGACTCGAGAACTTCATGTAGAGCATCTCAGGGCAGTGTTGCAGCGGTTGAGAGAGAAGCAGATGTATGCTAAGTTGAAGAAGTGTGAATTTTGGTTAGACCAAATATCATTCTTAAGCCATACTGTTTCGAGAGATGGTATTGCAGTGGATCCAATCAAGATAGAAGCAATCAAGCAATGGACTATTCCTACTACAGTATCTGAGGTAAGACGTTTTCTTGTCTTGGTTGGTTATGATCGTCAATTCATAGCCGATTTCTATAAGATAGCCTTACCACTTACAACTTTAACAAGGAAAATTGTGAAATTTGAATGGACCCATGAGTGCCAACAAGGATTTCAAGCGTTGAAGGATAAATTGACCTCAGATCCTGTGTTAGCACTTATGATTGTACCATTATTTACCACCCAGGTAAATCAAATGTGGTTGCAGATGCATTAAGTCGCAAGTCTGGTTCTTTATTGAGCTCTATGATTCAAAAACCATTGTGGTTGGATTTGCAAAGGAATGAGATAGCTATGGTAGCACAAGGAACAATAGCTCGATTCTCAGCTTTGGTTATTCGAGCTACATTGACAAATATTATTAAAAGTGAACAACCAAATGATGATCAATTGTTGAAGATGAGATCCAAAACCGAGTTGAAAGGGAATTCTGATTTTGGGTCAAACAGTGATGGGTTGATGACTTTCAAAGGTCGAATCTGTGTTCCTCTTGGTGATAATATTCGACAAGATGTCTTAACTGAAGCTCATACGGTACCATATTTGATACCTCCGGGTAGCACCAAGATGTATCAAGATCTCCGTCCACTTTGGTGGCCATGTATGAAAACTGATAAATCATTGTTTATTTCTGAATGCTTAACATGTTAGCAGGTGAAGATTTGGCATCAACGACCGGCAGGATTATTGCAATCTTTGCCAATACCTCAATGGAAGTGGGAGCACATCACGATGGATTTTTGTAGTAGGGCTTCCAATAACACATAAAGGCTATAATTCTATTTGGGTGTTCGTTGATCGTCTAACCAAGTCATCGCATTTTCTTCCTGTCAAGACGACGTATTCAATGAATCAATATGCTGAAGCTTATGTGGCAGAAATTGGGAGACTTCATGGGATTCCTATGTCAATTGTTTCAGATCATGATCCAATGTTTACATATGAGTTTGGTAAGAGTTTTCATAGAGTCTTTGGCACAAGATTAGCTTTTTGTACATCTTATCATCCTCAAAGGGTCGGGAAATCAGAAAGAGTTATTCAGATTCTTGAAGATATGATTAGAGCATGTACTATTGATTTCCTACTAGTTTGGATTCTAATTTACACCTTGTGGAATTCACGTACAATAACAGTTACCAAGCAACAATTGACATGGCACCTTATGAGGCGTTGTACGGCTGAGAGTGCAGATCACCGTTATATTGGGATGAAGTGGTGAAATAAAGTTGTTGGGACCAGAGTTGGTTCAACAGACACTAGATCTCGTGGCTTTGATCCAAGAGATAATGAAAACGGCTCAATCCAGATAGAAAAGTTATGTTGATGTTCGTAGAAGGCCCTTGGAGTTTGGGGTAGGAGATCATGTATTTGTGAAGATAGCTTCTCTCATAAGAGTTATGAGATTTGGGAGGAAAGGGAAGTTAAGTCCGAGATATATTGGACTTCTTGACAGAATTGGTGAAAGAGATTATCGTTTAGCCTTACCACCGAATTTGGATCGAGTCCATAATATGTTTCATGTTTCAAGGCTCAGAAAATATATGTCAAATCCTTCCCATGTTCTTCAACATGAATCATTGAACCTTATGCCTAATTTGAGTTATCAAGAAGTACCAGTCCAGATTTAGATCAGAAAATTAAATTATTGAGGAACAAAGAGATTGGTAATGTCAAGGTTCTTTAGCGCAATCATTTGGAAGAAGAAGCAACATGGGAACCGGAGGAGGAAATGAAGCAATGATATCATGATTTATTTGCGAGGTAATGGCAATTTCGGGGACGAAATTGCCTAAGAATGGAAGAATTGTAATGTTCAGACATTCGTATGACCATTATTTATGGTATTATATTATGTTTATTGTGGGACCCTTAAATCCTAATCGTTATTACAATGCAATTTGATTAGGGTTAATTAATTACAGCGGAAAACGAGTTAAAATTTTATTTACAATGAGCCCAAAATAACTTATTTGAAAACTAAAAATAGTATTTCATCTCATCTCATAAAATATGCTCACACATGATCAAAACNTATCCTGGAGTACCTGTCACTGTCCACATACAAAGACAACAACAGCTACAAAGACAACAACAGCCCCTTATGGGGTAAGCAAAGCTCAGTCTGAAACAACCACAATATATACAACAAGTATCTAAACAATTATATACGATATGCAATGCATATATGTCGTGGAGGTATCAGGTCAAATGCTCATCCAATGAGTACATTTCAGATTCAAACGAATCGCTATCAAATCAGTGCTCGAGCTGGAACACCGGCCTCAATCAGGGATACTCGTATGATAGCGTCGACAAAGCACTATCAAATCACAAATCTCAATCAATCATCGGGGCCACTAATGACAATGATTTAAGGGACATATAATGCCAGACATAGCATCGTGTTCACAAACCCCAGAATCAAATCCAATAATAATAGGTATCAAAGGATCATAGCTCAACGTGTATATCATGTATGCCACATCAACTCAACAAATAAGGCATATAGACATGTATTCTCAATCAAATCAATCAAACATATATTATATGATACAGATATCTGTTGTATGTTACTCGATCGCAACATACCTCAATTTTTCGTTTCCAGTTGATGTAGCTTGAAGATATCAGTATAATAATCTATCTACGTTAATAACATACTCATTTCAATCAATAACATCATTCAAAATCAACAATATAAGTTTCAAATATCTTTTGAAACTTTGAAAATTCATATCAAATCAAAATCATAACATAATTCAATTCCGACTTCAAAACTTAGTTTCTTGTCGGATATTCTACCACATATATGAATCTTGACTTCAAATACATGCTATTCCAGCATTTCAATAATTAGAGCTGCTGAACTAGAAGAAACTTACCTCAAAAGGAAGCTCTATACGCGAGGATTCTGAATATATAATTTATTTCGAGTTTGAACAATGTTTCGAGTATATTCGAACGATAGAATTTGGTTTTCTTTCTTTTATCTCGAAGCTTCAGCAAAGTAAATGAAGAAATTTGTACAAAAACTCATCCTTATCATTCTTAAATCGTGTGCAACAGGGTGGTGCGCGCATGTGCACCGGAACTCGTGCATGTGTACGCCTTGTTCTATCCACGCGTGCGGGCCTGCGTAGGTGCACGTCCTATTCTGTCAAAAACACTATTTTAGGTTCCGAATTTGCAAAGGTGGTCAACATGAAAGTTGTAGCTCTATGTCCTATCTTTCATTTGCCACTAACCGCACTCAATTTAGATATCGGGTGCGAGAGTTATGTTCATTCTCCCAAAATGTGTCAATGCAGGAACTGCAATGCACACGATACACTTCGGGATGATTTTACCCATATTTTCAAATGGATTTGAACAAAACTCAAAACATAAAAGTTTTAGTACTATGTATTATCTTTCCAATGAAAGTGGTCTCATGACATTTGGACTAATACTCAGTTAATTATGCTAAAACCCGTAACATGTGTCACTTTTCTATTGCGGTTCAACATACTTTTCAAACACAATTCAATTTCTAATACAATATTTCATTATCACCACCTATTTTCTCACTTTCATTGTCAATTATATACTTTATATACTTAATCACATGATAATTTTATGAATTATTGATAATCAACATAAAATTTACGATAATACGATACACGGTCCTTACATTTATGATTACGAATCCTCAGTGTTTCTTTTATGACTTTTATTTGATGTTTGTTATGGGATATTTGAATTAATGGTGATGTTTGGTTCAAGAAATTGAAATGTGATAGAAGTTTATGTTGATCATTATGATGAGATATGTATAGTTATGGATTTGATGATTTTAACGTGAATTCATGAAGTGTTGTAGGTACAAGGTGAATGGTAATTATTGTTGTTTAAAATGGAATGAAATTGTGGTAGTGGTTACTGTTTTTATCATGGTAAATTGTATTTTGATTAAAACGAGATGAGGTCAATTGAGATGCTAGATAAGACATAGAGCTACAACTTTCATGTTTTCCATGTTCTCAAATTACGATAGGAAGAGGCGTTTCGGAAGCGATTTATGTTGAAATTGTGTGCAGGTTGGCCGAGGAGCCGGCGCTAGGGAGATAAAAGACGACCACCCCAGCGCCTCTTATTGGTTTTGGTGGGATTTTGGTAGAAGAGGCCGCGCTCGGGCGGTAATATCTGACCGCCCGATTGCCGTTGGCCGCTCTAGGGAGGTAAAATTCGACCGCCCCTGAGCACACGGTTTTGTATTTTTGGCTTCCAGGCAGTAAGGTCCGCGCTAGGGGGTAAAACTCGACTGTCCCAGCGCCGTGTTCAACGAAAATCGTGTTTTGAGTTTTAAGGCATAAGATGGGAGGTTGGATTAATTTTATCTCATTTCCCTTCTCTTCTTCTATATTGCTATCGATTTGGGGAAACTTAGGGTTCTTCATTCTTCTTCTTATATTCTCATTAATTCAAGCAATTATCCTCTCCATTGGAATTGGAAACTTAATCTTTCAAGTAAATGGATTATAAGTGAGTAAGTTATTCTTCATTTCATTGGGATATCATTGAAGGTGAAGCTGGGGATTGGTTATTAAGTTCAATATTATGGATTAATGGATGATTATTTGGATTTATGTTGTAGGATCATTATCAAATGAGTAAGATTATCATTTCTTCTAGTGGTTGTAAGTAGAAATCGATTCCTTGCTGCTCACATGATCTTATGCATATGTTGTTGTGTTTTAATGGTTTTAGCTCCTTTCAATTGTTGTACAAATGCTATATATGTAGATATGTATGTATTTTAATTCAAATATATTCATTTTTGTATGAAGGAGCTAAACAATGAAAGACACTTTCAAAGTGTTCGATGAAATGTTTCAATGAAGTTTAATGTGATTAAATGAATGGATTGAAAGTGATAGTAGCGGTATTGCCTCTGGTAATTCTAAATCCACAATGTTATTGGCCAATTAATGATGAAACATGTATTCTCTCACATATTCGTTTATACAAGAGATACATCTCCCTCTCACAGATTCGTTTATACGAAAAGGTTTAATGAATGAATGAACTATCTCAAAGAACTATCAATGCTTCAGTTGATCAATGAAAATGAATACCGTCCTTATGTATTGATATTATATGATTCTTGACGGATGATATTAAATGATGTTACGATGATGTTTATGAAATGATGTTAAGGCTACGTTTTAAAAAGAACTGTATATGTATTTTTTTTATTAACGGTTCTACTTGCTGAGTTTCATAAACTCATTCCAGTTATGTTCATATGATGCAGGTAAGAAAGATTAGGTATGTCTGAATTGTCACAGCAAGAGGAACACATATGCCAAGATATGGAGAAGAAAAGAATGAAATGGTTTTGATGGTTTGATATTTTGTTATAGTTGGACAAAGAAAAACTTTTTGTTGTATTTTGGAAATGGCTATGTTTGGTGGTTGGAAAAAATTTTATTTTGGTTTTTTGGCTTTGGAAAGATAGTTTAAAAGTGTTTGTGAGTATGTGAGATATTTATGGCGTGTTCTATTTTTAAGGAAGTTCTACCAAATTTTTTATAAATGTATACTTTTCTCCAATTAATGTAAAGCTTCCACATTTATATATTTAAATGAGTGAGAGGTGGTACAATTCTCTAATCTATCAATATGCTTTCTCGAGCTACATTTATATAATTAAAGAAATGCAATAACCAAGTTTTCTTATTTTATTTAACAATTGCAATTTGCTCTGAAATGAGGCATGGAAAAGTTACGAAGGAGGGTTCGAGCTCATATTGGTGACGGATTGAGAATTAACTAACCGTGGAATCCTCTATCTTTCGACTTATTGGACTATGACTATCAATATGTACGCAACCCCATATGTCTGCAAGTTTTAGATCTATGGATTATGTTACTCTATTGTTATAAAATCTCATCTCGGTCTCAATTCTAACATATCAAATGACTTCGAAGTTAATCAAGCTTCAAAGATGCAATAAACACAATAACATAATCAAGAATTGCTTAAATACAAAATTCAATTTAAAAAAAAAATCAAAACATAATTGTCTTGGAGTACGATCCTCTAAATCTCAATAGATAGAAAAGAGAATATGGATAAAAGAGGCACTAGTGTTTGTGGTTCTTGTTATTTTTTGAGTTATTCAGGTCTTGCCTCTCTTGAAGTTCTTCGGTCTTCTTTGTCCCCAAGTGGTAGCTCTCCCATCGTCTTTCTCTCAGGTTTTTTCTTTCCTCTTATAATATCCAAAATTCTATCCATTCTACTCTTCTTCGGCCCACCAAATCTGCGCATAATATTATTTCCTTATCGCGTCGTGCTATGGTGGGCTTTTCGCATGCTGGGTAGCTACGTCTTCTATGTCAAGGTGAAAATTTCTCGAGCTCGCGCTAGGGTGGAGGTCTTTGCCCGTCCTACTGAGTCTGACTCTGCACTAACGTTTCCTTATACTTGCACTGGGGCTTGCCAAAATTGCACTCCCTAGCGCGAGATTTTCTTCCTCCATTATTCGGTTTCTTCACAAATTCGTGCTGGGGCACGATCTTTGTTGCCTAGACCTTTTATCAACCACTTGAACTAAGCTTTATGCAAATTTTTAACCTATAAATCAACAATTATGATGACTGCCCTTGCGCATATACTACATCAAAAATGAACGAAGAATGAGAACTCAATACCGTAATATCATGAAAAAACGATCTCAAAACGATGTAATAAAAAATGTATATTTGACACTCATCACATATTATCCAGGGTCAGGTAGTAGGTAAGCGTTTCCAAGGTCATAGAAAAGTTGTGCTTGAGTTTTGGGACCTTTGACATCAAAGGGCTGACGACGGACACGTGTATAGCCTTGGACTCTTAGTAGCTATTGGGAGTAGTCATTAGCTTAGTTAAAAAATTTATATGATATGGTATTCACTTGATCTGTAGGGTTGGAATATAGACCCTGCTTACTCGACATGTCTAGTAGAAATACGTAAGTACTGACTGAGATATCTAGCAAATATGCATGCTTATATGTTTCATTATGTTCCATGATATACATGTTTTTCTGCTTTATTCATATGCAACATATGCATATATTTTATTGAGCATGTATCTATTTCGAGATCATTCCAGTAGGATCGCTCAGCCCTATACTTTTCGATATCTGAGTTGACACCATGAGCCACCGTGATGAATTGGACCAATGCTACGGTAATCTAGTCGAGTGTGTGAGCTACCCAGTGGATATGATCCCATATGGTACTACTCACTCATGGCGCCTAGTCTGAGCAAGATTGATTTGCCCAGTATTCCCAGTCACATCATTTGCATGCACGCATTGGTTTGTATACTCATACTTTATGTGTTGGACGTTAGTTACTCACGTCCTTTGTATTATTTTTGACACCCCATTCGATGAGGCATGTCTTAGGTTGGACGATGCATTCTATAAAGATATTATTCTTATATTTAAGATCTTTATTCTTTTATCCTGTAAGATAATTAGTAGTTATACCCGGGAGAAATCCTTAAGTCAGGTTCCGTAAAGCCTGTAAGGCCTAAGAGCAAGGTAGGAATAAATCTTTGACAATATCTACTAAAATCTTAATGGATAAAATAATAAGATCTTTTACTAAGAATAAAACTTCAAGTAGTAATACTAAGAATAAAGAATTAATTATTTCCGAAAATTTCGAAAAAAATATTCAAATCTGGAAAATACCAGCATCTTCTAATACGAAGATCTATAGATCTAATGGATTTAATTTTAAATCCGATTATATAATTAAAACTATTGAAGAAGCAATTCCTCTAAAAGGAGGATACGATTCATTCAGTCTATTATCTCAAAATCTTGTAAATATTCACAAGCAATCTTACAAATTTATGCATCTGGGAATGATACAAGTAGGTTTAAAACCTCTTACCAGATTAGGCTTAAATACTTCAGCCTTAATTCTAGTACGAGATCAAAGACATAATAAATTCGAAGATTCCTTATTAGGAATTGTAGAGTCCTCATTATGCGAAGGACCAATACATTTTAGTTGTTTTCCTAATTTCTNTCCGATTATATAATTAAAACTATTGAAGAAGCAATTCCTCTAAAAGGAGGATACGATTCATTCAGTCTATTATCTCAAAATCTTTTAAATATTCACAAGCAATCTTACAAATTTATGCATCTGGGAATGATACAAGTAGGTTTAAAACCTCTTACCAGATTAGGCTTAAATACTTCAGCCTTAATTCTAGTACGAGATCAAAGACATAATAAATTCGAAGATTCCTTATTAGGAATTGTAGAGTCCTCATTATGCGAAGGACCAATACATTTTAGTTGTTTCCCTAATTTCCCAATTTCTCTTTCTGATCCAAATATCATGAAAGCCCTCACTTTAAATATAAAGACTGAAGGGTTTGATATGATAGATGGTACATAAAATGTTGTTCTATTATATAGAATTTGTTATAAAGTAATGAATTCAACAATATCTAATTTTAGAATTAATAATAATCAAATTAGTTCAAAAAGAGGAGAAACTACTCTTTTTATAACTGATATTACTAAAAGCAATATTATGATCCCTAGAACAATTAATTGGAATCAGGTCACTCTACCAGAAATATGGAAAATGGAGAATATAGCTCCTTCTATAAAAGAAGAATCTAGAAAACTAGAAAGTATAGTTCAATATGTTGATGGAGATGTTGAAATAAAATTTTCATCTCAAAGACATCTAAGAATTAAACTTCCTGAAGAAAGTAGAAATTTTACTTCTTCTATATCTGATTTTGAGAAAATTAGTATATCTGGTCTTCAAAAGACAAATGATAATGTTTCTCATCCTGAATATAAAGTTGATATTCCTGAATCCAGTACTTCTCGATTTCAAAGAAGTTATTCTGTTAATAATAGAAAATCCNCCCTAATTTCCCAATTTCTCTTTCTGATCCAAATATCATGAAAGCCATCACTTTAAATATAAAGACTGAAGGGTTTGATATGATAGATGGTACAGAAAATGTTGTTCTATTATATAGAATTTGTTATAAAGTAATGAATTCAACAATATCTAATTTTAGAATTAATACTAATCAAATTAGTTCAAAAAGAGGAGAAACTACTCTTTTTATAACTGATATTACTAAAAGCAATATTATGATCCCTAGAACAATTAATTGGAATCAGGTCACTCTACCATAAATCTGGAAAATGGAGAATATAGCTCCTTCTATAAAAGAAGAATCTAGAAAACTAGAAAGTATAGTTCAATATGTTGATGGAGATGTTGAAATAAAATTTTCATCTAAAAGACATCTAAGAATTAAACTTCCTGAAGAAAGTAGAAATTCTACTTCTTCTATATCTGATTTTGAGAAAATTAGTATATCTGGTCTTCAAAAGACAAATGATAATGTTTCTCATCCTGAATACAAAGTTGATATTCCTGAATCCAGTACTTCTCGATTTCAAAGAAGTTATTCTGTTAATAATAGAAAATCTGACTCTCCTACTTTTTCTGATATGGGATATAATGTTATGGTTATTAATAATAATGACTTTATTCAGAAAAGTTTAGAAAAAATTAAAAATCTAAATAAGAAAAAATGGTTTTTAAGTTGTTTAAATTCAAAACAACAAAATCTATATTCTTCAAGATATTTAAATTGGATTGAAGAAACTAAATCAAATTTAAATTTTTTCAAATGGCTAGAAAATTTATATTTTCCAGCAAGAAGTAAAATATTTCCAAAATTTACAGATGAGTCTTTTATAAACACTCTTGAATCAACATATAGATTATATGTTCATGAAACTGGAGAAGAATCTTTTGAAATTCATCCTCCATTCACTACTTTACAAATTAAAAAAGGTAATAAAGAAATTTATGCTGCTCCTATAAAATCTGAATTAGGGCAGAGTAATTTTGACCACATAATTCAACAGAATAATTTTACCAATCTTACTTTACATTCTTTAAGAAATCAGACCACCCGAATTGAAGAAATTTTATCGAAATCTAAACAAGGAATTCCTAGTGGAGAAAATTCAAAAACTTTGATGAAAAAACCTTCTCCTAATCTTAAAAAAGAAAATTTTCTTTTAAGTTCTAAAAAAGATGATGATTTTATGGAAGGTCTAATAGATCGATTACAAAAAATTAATATCAAAGAAAAAAGTTCTGTGTCGGTAATTACCAAAACTGAACAAATTGAAAGTTCTTCTAGTTCCTCTGAAGATGAAATGCAGATTAATAAAATGCATAAAGTATCAATAGTAAAACCTTTTTATAAAAAGGCTACACCTGTTGATCTTCAAATTGAAGAGAAAAAAGATAATGTTCAGTTTAACAGAGAAGCCATTACTGAATGGAATATAGATGGAAAATCTGAATATCAGATTAAAACTGTTATTAAACAAATGTTAATATACTCTTCTGCCGTAAAGATAAAAGGTAATAATGATAGGCAAATTGCTCAAGCCATTATTACTGGTTTCACTGGCCAACTTCAAGGTTCGTGGGATTTTTATCTTTCTAAAGAAGCAAAGAATCAAATTCTTAATTCTTCTATAATTGATCCTAATGGAAGAGAAGAATTTGATGCTGTTAATACACTTATTTATACAATTCTATCTAATTTTATTGAAGCTAATGAACTTCAATTAGATAGATCTCAAGAGCAATTAATGAATTTAAGGTGTCCAACACTAACTGAATTCAGATGGTATAAAGATGTTTTTATGACCAAAGTTTTAACCAGAAATGATTGCAATGCAAATTTTTGGAAAGAAAAATTTATTTCTGGACTTCCAGTTCTCTTTGCTGAAAGAGTCAAAAATAGGTTAAAATCAAAATCTTCAACAAACTCTATAGATTGGAGTTTACTCACCTATGGTGATTTATCTGCAGAAATAACTGCAGAAGGAATTACTCTTTGCAGTGACATCAAGTTAAAGAGACAACTTGATATGCAAAAAATAGAAAATCGAAATATAATTGGAGACTTTTGTGAACAAATTGGTTTTCAGCCAATACAATATCCTAAAAAGGATAAGAAAAGAAAAAGATTTCCTTTTAAAAAGAGGAAACATTACATAAAAGATAAAGAAAATCCGAAGAAATATTCTAAGAAAAGGTTTAAAAAACCTATAAAAAATGATTCTACTAAAGTTCCAGTATGCTGGAAATGTGGAAAAATAGGACATAAAGCTAATAAATGTTATGTCAAGAAAAAGATTAATAATCTTAATATAAATAATGAATTAAAAGAATCATTGATAAACATTCTTCTTAATAAAGAAGAAGATTCAAAACAAAAAGATTTTTATATTAATATTATTGATAAACTATCAGAATATTCTAATAGTAGTTCAGATAATGATTCTGAAATATCAGAAAATAAAATATGTGATCCAGATTGTGATTGTGATACTTGTCTCATAAATTTTATGGGATTTGCAGTAAATGTTATATCAAATGAAGAAACTTTCATTTTAGATCTTATAGATCAAATAACTGATCCTATAGAAAAAAAGAAAAGCTATAGAACATTATTTAAATATGGCAAATCATAAGCCTACTAAACTTGTACAAAATACGGTACAAGAACATGAATTATATTCTTACAATAAAATATTAGAAAAGGCTAAACAAAAAGAAAGAGAGCCTACTATTTCTGAATTAAAAGGAGAAATAGATCAGATAAAATTTGAAATAAAATATTTAAAAGAAAAAGTAAATACTCTTAGTATTAATAATCACACTTGGGAAAAAGATTCTACTTCTGAAGAAGAAGAAGAAATTTTACCTAAAGATGAAAACGATCATGAAATAAATCAAATGGTATGGGTCAATAAAATTGATCAAATTATTTCTCAAAAATGGTACTCAAAAGTAACATTAATTATTAATAAAAAAATTTAAAATTACTATTGAAGCATTACTAGATACATGTGCTGAAGTAAATTGCATCAGTGAAGGAATTGTTCCTTTTAAATATTATAAAAAACTACTCAATTTATATCAGCTGCTAATAAGCAACCTCTCATAGCGAATTACAAATTGTCTGATGTGGCAATATGTAATTCTGGAGTTTGTTTAAATACGTCTTTTATTCTCATTAAAAACATATCTACTCCTGTGATTTTAGGAACTCCATTTTTTCAAATTTTGTTTCTTATTAATAAAATTAATGAAAAAGGTTTATATACCAATATTAAAGAAAATAATTTATTTTTTCCATTCACCACTATACCTGTTTCAAAATCTATTAATATTTTACAAAAAATAGTAAATAATAAAGAAAATTTTGTTACTTCATTGAAAGAAGAAATTCTTTTTAAAAATATTAAAGAAAAAATAAATTCTGAAAAAATTCAAGAGAAAATAAAAGTTATTTCTGAAACCATATCTAAAGAGATATGTGCTGATGTTCCTAATGCTTTTTGGAATAGGAAAAAACATCAGGTTAATCTCTCTTATACAGATGATTTCAATGAGAATAAAATTCCTACTAAAGCTAGACCTATTGCTATGGGGCCTAGACTTTTAAAATATTGTAAAGAAGAAATAGATAGTCTTCTTAAAAAAGAATTGATTAGACCAAGTAATAGTCCTTGGAGTTGTCCAGCATTTTATGTAGAAAATGCAGCTGAAATTGAAAGAGGAGCTCCAAGACTTGTTATTAATTATAAACCGCTTAATAAAATATTAAAATGGATAAAGCATCCATTACCAAATAAGAGAGATCTACTAAATAGATTATTTAAAGGAAAAATATTCTCTTCTTTTGATTTAAAATCAGGATTTTATCAAATTCTTCTAAAAGAATAAGATAAATATAAAACAGCTTTTACTGTACCATTTGGACATTATGAATGGAATGTAATGCCATTTGGTTTAAAAAATGCGCCAATGGAATTTCAAAATATAATGAATGAAATTTATAATTCATATATAGATTATATCTTAGTATACATAGATGACGTCCTTATATATTCTGACAATATTGATCAGCATTTTAAACATCTTAATATATTTATTCAAGCTACTAAAAGAGCTGGTTTAGCAGTAAATCAGAAAAAAGTAAAACTTTTTCAAACTAAGATAAAATTCTTAGGACATTACATTGAAAATGGAATAATGATTCCTATAGAAAGAGCAATAGTCTTTGCTGATAAATTCCCTGATAAAATCACTGATATAAATCAATTACAAAGATTTCTTGGAAGTCTTAATTATATAGGAGATTTTTATAAAAATCTCGCTCAAGATTGTAAATTATTATTTCAAAGGTTGAAGAAAAATCCTCAACCATGGACTGATAGTCATACTTTAGCAATTCAAAAAATAAAAGAAAGAGTTAAAGAACTCCCTTGTTTATCTATTGCTAATCCTGAAGCTTTTAAAATAGTTGAAACAGACGCCTCCGATATAGGATATGGAGGAATACTTAAACAAAAAATAGATAATACATCTAAAGAAATTCTTGTTAGATACACTTCTGGAACTTGGAATAATACTCAGAAAAATTATTCAACAATAAAGAAAGAAATTCTTTCAATTGTTAAATGTATTATAAAATTTGAAAGTGATCTTTTAAATAAGAAATTTCTATTAAGAGTTGATTGCAAATCTACAAAAGATATTCTTTTAAAAGATGTTAAAGTAATAGCATCTAAACAAATTTTTGCTAGATGGCAAGCTATATTAGCATGTTTTGATTTTGATATTGAACATATCTCTGGAAAATCTAATTCTTTACCAGATTTTCTAACCAGAGAATTTTTGCAGGGATCAACCTTGGCAAACGGTTCTAAAGAGACCAGCAACCGGAAAAAAGCCGATGAATAAACCACCTTTTAAAAGAGGTGCAACTGTTCCTCAGCCTAATATGGCTACTATTGATGAAGAGAAATTCGATCCTATTAAAGAATTCACAGATGATCCAACTGCATATGACATACATTATTATAATAATGCCATATTTGCCTTAAAAGGCTCCAAAGAGGAATTAAAATATCCCTACTTAATTTCAGGATGTCTTAATTGTTGTCCTGTTGATAAAGACCTAAAAGGTTTATCACCAATTCATATAGCTCAAAGCTATTTAATCAAAGATTTACAACCCTTATTAGGGAGAAAAACTCGTGACTATTTTGAAACCATTTTAGTAGAAACTGGATCAGTTGAAATACAACATATGGATCGCAATCGCAATTTTGCATTTTCTAAAATGATAATAAAGAAAATTATTCCAACGGCCAATTGGGGGTTACCTCTTGGTCAAGCTAGGCAATTAAACACTTTTCAAGCAATGCCAAATATGTCTAATTATCATGATTATATCATGGCATGAGATACAACTCTTATTTATGAGAATTCTCAACGTAAACATTCTTGGTGGATAAAATTCCAATTAGATGATATTCATCAATTCATACCTACATGGTTCAAAACTTTCTTTTTCTCATGGGGGGTAATGCCCTCTATTCTTCCTAAAAATGTTAAAAACATATGGATTAAGTTCCAACAAGCTAATCCACATTTTGATGGAATGACTGCCATGATCCAGTTCGCAATAAATTATAATGTTCCCTGGATTATAAGATGGGAATATGGTCTTCAAGATATGACTAAAGAGAAGTTTGATATCAATTTTGCCTCTACTATTCTAATTAGAAAATTTTATTAAAATGGTGGGGTAAAGAAGACTTTTTTGGAGAAGAAAAAGTCTATGATAGGCAAGGGGTAATAGCTCTTGGACCGGCCAGAGAAGCTATGAGAAAAATGAATCATGACACCCCTATTCATACCACATTACTTAAAGAACTTTTCCAACATCTGGACAAGGATACCATTACTTCTATGTTTTCAGAAGTATTTGGAGAAAAATCAAATTTATCTACACAAGCATCTACTTTCTCAACAGGAAAAGAAAAAATGGAAGATGATACTCCTATGACAGAAACTAATGAGGATGATCAAGACGCACAAGACCCTTATGATGGGGAAGATCTTTTTGCATTACTTAATGCATAAGACAGTAGTGAATGAGCTGGATGCACACTGCTGATTAGCTGGATGCCATTTTAGATTAATAATCTTTTGTAAATGTTACCCTTATCTTTTAGGGTGTACGTGTTATGTTTGTATTGGTTTAAGTTATAGTGGGTGTACTGTTTGAAGTTTTAGTGGGTGTACTGTTTGCTTTTTGTATCTATAAGAGGAGTGGTTGCCCTCTGTGAACCACACACCGAAAAAACCTTAGTTTCTCTCTAAATAAAAGAAGTTTGCGAGCAATCTCTTCAAAGTTCTACTTTCATCTTTAGATTCCAGAATTCCAGAATTTCAATATGTAAGTATAAGTCTTACAATTATATTTATGATCCTCCCTTCGATTATATTATGCCATCTACAAATTATCTTATAAAATTAAAAAGAAAAATTAAATTAATAAAATCTCAAATTGAGATTCTTGAGAATCAATTAAAAGATCCAGAAGTTAATCTTGTTTATAAACAGTGGTTTACTTATTCTCATCTGGAAAGATCCAAGATTACCTTAAAGGCTTACGAAAAACAGAGCTCACAGCTAGCAGCTTAAAGCCGAAGATTTGAGGATTTAGTAAAACTTAAACCTTTATTAAGGTTATCTGTTTGTAAGGCCATCAAAGAAAAATTAAATTAATAAAATCTCAAATTGAGATTCTTGAGAATCAATTAAAAAATCCAGAAGTTAATCATGTTTATAAACAGTGGTTTACTTATCTTCATCTGGAAAGATCCAAGATTACCTTAAAGGCTTACGAAAAACAGAGCTCACAGCTAGCAGCTTAAAGCCGAAGATTTGAAGATTTAGTAAAACTTAAACCTTTATTAAGGTTATCTGTTTGTAAGGCCATCAAAGAAAAATTAAATTAATAAAATCTCAAATTGAGATTCTTGAAAATCAATTAAAAGATCTAGAAGTTAATCCTGTTTATAAACAGTGGTTTACTTATTTTCATCTGGAAAGATCCAAGATTACCTTAAAGGCTTACGAAAAACAGAGCTCACAGCTAGCAGCTTAAAGCCGAAGATTTGAAGATTTAGTAAAACTTAAACCTTTATTAAGGTTATCTGTTTGTAAGGCCATCAAAGAAAAATTAAATTAATAAAATCTCAAATTGAGATTCTTGAAAATCAATTAAAAGATCTAGAAGTTAATCCTGTTTATAAACAGTGGTTTACTTATTTTCATCAGGAAAGATCCAAGATTACCTTAAAGGCTTACGAAAAACAGAGCTCACACCTAGCAGCTTAAAGCCGAAGATTTGAAGATTTAGTAAAACTTAAACCTTTATTAAGGTTATCTGTTTGTAAGGCCATCATAGTGGTATCAGAGCCATTGTAATTGAAGAAATTCTTCTATAAAGATTTTATTCTTATTTTTAAGATCTTTATTCTTTTATTCTGTATGATAATTAGTAGTTATACCTGTGAGAAATCCTTAAATCAGGTTCCGTAAAGCCTGTAAGGCCTAAGAGCAAGGTAAGAATAAATCTTTGACAGTATCTACTAAAATCTTAATGGATAAAATAATAAGATATTTTACTAAGAATAAAACTTCAAGTAGTAATACTAAGAACAAAGAATTAATTATTTCCGAAAATTTCGAAAAAAATATTCAAAACTGGAAAATACCAGCATCTTCTAATACGAAGATCTATAGATCTAATGGATTTAATTTTAAATCCGATTATATAATTAAAACTATTGAAGAAGCAATTCCTCTAAAAGGAGGATACGATTCATTCAGTCTATTATCTCAAAATCTTTTAAATATTCACAAGCAATCTTACAAATTTATGCATCTGGGAATGATACAAGTAGGTTTAAAACCTCTTACCAGATTAGGCTTAAATACTTCAGCCTTAATTCTAGTACGAGATCAAAGACATAATAAATTCGAAGATTCCTTATTAGGAATTGTAGAGTCCTCATTATGCGAAGGACCAATACATTTTAGTTGTTTCCCTAATTTCCCAATTTCTCTTTCTGATCCAAATATCGTGAAAGCCCTCACTTTAAATATAAAGACTGAAGGGTTTGATATGATAGATGGTACAGAAAATGTTGTTCTATTATATAGAATTTGTTATAAAGTAATGAATTCAACAATATCTAATTTTAGAATTAATAATAATCAAATTAGTTCAAAAAGAGGAGAAACTACTCTTTTTATAACTGATATTACTAAAAGCAATATTATGATCCCTAGAACAATTAATTGGAATCAGGTCACTCTACCAGAAATATGGAAAATGGAGAATATAGCTCCTTCTATAAAAGAAGAATCTAGAAAACTAGAAAGTATAGTTCAATATGTTGATGGAGATGTTGAAATAAAATTTTCATCTAAAAGACATCTAAGAATTAAACTTCCTGAAGAAAGTAGAAATTCTACTTCTTCTATATCTGATTTTGAGAAAATTAGTATATCTGGTCTTCAAAAGACAAATGATAATGTTTCTCATCCTGAATACAAAGTTGATATTCCTGAATCCAGTACTTCTCGATTTCAAAGAAGTTATTCTGTTAATAATAGAAAATCTGACTCTCCTACTTTTTCTGATATGGGATATAATGTTATGGTTATTAATAATAATGACTTTATTCAGAAAAGTTTAGAAAAAATTAAAAATCTAAATAAGAAAAAATGGTTTTTAAGTTGTTTAAATTCAAAACAACAAAATTTATATTCTTCAAGATATTTAAATTGGATTGAAGAAACTAAATCAAATTTAGATTTTTTCAAATGGCTAGAAAATTTATATTTTCCAGCAAGAAATAAAATATTTCCAAAATTTACAGATGAGTCTTTTATAAACACTCTTGAATCAACATATAGATTATATGTTCATGAAACTGGAGAAGAATCTTTTGAAATTCATCCTCCATTCACTACTTTACAAATTAAAAAAGGTAATAAAGAAATTTATGCTGCTCCTATAAAATCTGAATTAGGGCAGAGTAATTTTGACCACATAATTCAACAGAATAATTTTACCAATCTTACTTTACATTCTTTAAGAAATCAGACCACCCGAATTGAAGAAATTTTATCGAAATCTAAACAAGGAATTCCTAGTGGAGAAAATTCAAAAACTTTGATGAAAAAACCTTCTCCTAATCTTAAAAAAGAAAATTTTCTTTTAAGTTCTAAAAAAGATGATGATTTTATGGAAGGTCTAATAGATCGATTACAAAAAATTAATATCAAAGAAAAAAGTTCTGTGTCGGTAATTACCAAAACTGAACAAATTGAAAGTTCTTCTAGTTCCTCTGAAGATGAAATGCAGATTAATAAAATGCATAAAGTATCAATAGTAAAACCTTTTTATAAAAAGGCTACACCTGTTGATCTTCAAATTGAAGAGAAAAAAGATAATGTTCAGTTTAACAGAGAAGCCATTACTGAATGGAATATAGATGGAAAATCTGAATATCAGATTAAAACTGTTATTAAACAAATGTTAATATACTCTTCTGCCGTAAAGATAAAAGGTAATAATGATAGGCAAATTGCTCAAGCCATTATTACTGGTTTCACTGGCCAACTTCAAGGTTCGTGGGATTTTTATCTTTCTAAAGAAGCAAAGAATCAAATTCTTAATTCTTCTATAATTGATCCTAATGGAAGAGAAGAATTTGATGCTGTTAATACACTTATTTATACAATTCTATCTAATTTTATTGAAGCTAATGAACTTCAATTAGATAGATCTCAAGAGCAATTAATGAATTTAAGGTGTCCAACACTAACTGAATTCAGATGGTATAAAGATGTTTTTATGACCAAAGTTTTAACCAGAAATGATTGCAATGCAAATTTTTGGAAAGAAAAATTTATTTCTGGACTTCCAGTTCTCTTTGCTGAAAGAGTCAAAAATAGGTTAAAATCAAAATCTTCAACAAACTCTATAGATTGGAGTTTACTCACCTATGGTGATTTATCTGCAGAAATAACTGCAGAAGGAATTACTCTTTGCAGTGACATCAAGTTAAAGAGACAACTTGATATGCAAAAAATAGAAAATCGAAATATAATTGGAGACTTTTGTGAACAAATTGGTTTTCAGCCAATACAATATCCTAAAAAGGATAAGAAAAGAAAAAGATTTCCTTTTAAAAAGAGGAAACATTACATAAAAGATAAAGAAAATCCGAAGAAATATTCTAAGAAAAGGTTTAAAAAACCTATAAAAAATGATTCTACTAAAGTTCCAGTATGCTGGAAATGTGGAAAAATAGGACATAAAGCTAATAAATGTTATGTCAAGAAAAAGATTAATAATCTTAATATAAATAATGAATTAAAAGAATCATTGATAAACATTCTTCTTAATAAAGAAGAAGATTCAAAACAAAAAGATTTTTATATTAATATTATTGATAAACTATCAGAATATTCTAATAGTAGTTCAGATAATGATTCTGAAATATCAGAAAATAAAATATGTGATCCAGATTGTGATTGTGATACTTGTCTCATAAATTTTATGGGATTTGCAGTAAATGTTATATCAAATGAAGAAACTTTCATTTTAGATCTTATAGATCAAATAACTGATCCTATAGAAAAAAAGAAAAGCTATAGAACATTATTTAAATATGGCAAATCATAAGCCTACTAAACTTGTACAAAATACGGTACAAGAACATGAATTATATTCTTACAATAAAATATTAGAAAAGGCTAAACAAAAAGAAAGAGAGCCTACTATTTCTGAATTAAAAGGAGAAATAGATCAGATAAAATTTGAAATAAAATATTTAAAAGAAAAAGTAAATACTCTTAGTATTAATAATCACACTTGGGAAAAAGATTCTACTTCTGAAGAAGAAGAAGAAATTTTACCTAAAGATGAAAACGATCATGAAATAAATCAAATGGTATGGGTCAATAAAATTGATCAAATTATTTCTCAAAAATGGTACTCAAAAGTAACATTAATTATTAATAAAAAAATTTAAAATTACTATTGAAGCATTACTAGATACATGTGCTGAAGTAAATTGCATCAGTGAAGGAATTGTTCCTTTTAAATATTATAAAAAACTACTCAATTTATATCAGCTGCTAATAAGCAACCTCTCATAGCGNACTTCTGAAGAAGAAGAAGAAATTTTACCTAAAGATGAAAACGATCATGAAATAAATCAAATGGTATGGGTCAATAAAATTGATCAAATTATTTCTCAAAAATGGTACTCAAAAGTAACATTAATTATTAATAATAAAAATTAAAATTACTATTGAAGCATTACTAGATATAGGTGCTGATATAAATTGCATCAGTGAAGGAATTGTTCCTTCTAAATATTATAAAAAACTACTCAATTTATAACAGCTGCTAATAAGCAACCTCTCATAGTGAATTACAAATTTTCTGATGTGGCAATATGTAATTCTGGAGTTTGTTTAAATACGTCTTTTATTCTCATTAAAAACATATCTACTCCTGTGATTTTAGGAACTCCATTTTTTCAAATTTTGTTTCTTATTAATAAAATTAATGAAAAAGGTTTATATACCAATATTAAAGAAAATAATTTATTTTTTCCATTCACCACTATACCTGTTTCAAAATCTATTAATATTTTACAAAAAATAGTAAATAATAAAGAAAATTTTGTTACTTCATTGAAAGAAGAAATTCTTTTTAAAAATATTAAAGAAAAAATAAATTCTGAAAAAATTCAAGAGAAAATAAAAGTTATTTCTGAAACCATATCTAAAGAGATATGTGNTTGTTTCTTATTAATAAAATTAATGAAAAAGGTTTATATACCAATATTAAAGGAAATAATTTATTTTTTCCATTCACCACTATACCTGTTTCAAAATCTATTAATATTTTACAAAAAATAGTAAATAATAAAGAAAATTTTGTTACTTCATTGAAAGAAGAAATTCTTTTTAAAAATATTAAAGAAAAAATAAATTCTGAAAAAATTCAAGAGAAAATAAAAGTTATTTCTGAAACCATATCTAAAGAGATATGTGCTGATGTTCCTAATGCTTTTTGGAATAGGAAAAAACATCAGGTTAATCTCTCTTATACAGATGATTTCAATGAGAATAAAATTCCTACTAAAGCTAGACCTATTGCTATGGGGCCTAGACTTTTAAAATATTGTAAAGAAGAAATAGATAGTCTTCTTAAAAAAGAATTGATTAGACCAAGTAATAGTCCTTGGAGTTGTCCAGCATTTTATGTAGAAAATGCAGCTGAAATTGAAAGAGGAGCTCCAAGACTTGTTATTAATTATAAACCGCTTAATAAAATNTCAGGTTAATCTCCCTTATACAGATGATTTCAATGAGAATAAAATTCCTACTAAAGCTAGACCTATTGCTATGGGGCCTAGACTTTTAAAATATTTTAAAGAAGAAATAGATAGTCTTCTTAAAAAAGAATTGATTAGACCAAGTAATAGTCCTTGGAGTTGTCCAGCATTTTATGTAGAAAATGCAGCTGAAATTGAAAGAGGAGCTCCAAGACTTGTTATTAATTATAAACCGCTTAATAAAATATTAAAATGGATAAAGCATCCATTACCAAATAAGAGAGATCTACTAAATAGATTATTTAAAGGAAAAATATTCTCTTCTTTTGATTTAAAATCAGGATTTTATCAAATTCTTCTAAAAGAATAAGATAAATATAAAACAGCTTTTACTGTACCATTTGGACATTATGAATGGAATGTAATGCCATTTGGTTTAAAAAATGCGCCAATGGAATTTCAAAATATAATGAATGAAATTTATAATTCATATATAGATTATATCTNAGGAAAAATATTCTCTTCTTTTGATTTAAAATCAGGATTTTATCAATTTCTTCTAAAAGAATAAGATAAATATAAAACAGCTTTTACTGTACCATTTGGACATTATGAATAGAATGTAATGCCATTTGGTTTAAAAAATGCGCCAATGGAATTTCAAAATATAATGAATGAAATTTATAATTCATATATAGATTATATCTTAGTATACATAGATGACGTCCTTATATATTCTGACAATATTGATCAGCATTTTAAACATCTTAATATATTTATTCAAGCAATAAAAGAGCTGGTTTAGCAGTAAATCAGAAAAAAGTAAAACTTTTTCAAACTAAGATAAAATTCTTAGGACATTACATTGAAAATGGAATAATGATTCCTATAGAAAGAGCAATAGTCTTTGCTGATAAATTCCCTGATAAAATCACTGATATAAATCAATTACAAAGATTTCTTGGTTGTCTTAATTATATAGGAGATTTTTATAAAAATCTCGCTCAAGATTGTAAATTATTATTTCAAAGGTTGAAGAAAAATCCTCAACCATGGACTGATAGTCATACTTTAGCAATTCAAAAAATAAAAGAAAGAGTTAAAGAACTCCCTTGTTTATCTATTTCTAATCCTGAAGCTTTTAAAATAGTTGAAACAGACGCCTCCGATATAGGATATGGAGGAATACTTAAACAAAAAATAGATAATACATCTAAAGAAATTCTTGTTAGATACACTTCTGGAACTTGGAATAATACTCAGAAAAAATTATTCAACAATAAAGAAAGAAATTCTTTCAATTGTTAAATGTATTACAAAATTTGAAAGTGATCTTTTAAATAAGAAATTTCTATTAAGAGTTGATTGCAAATCTGCAAAAGATATTCTTTTAAAAGATGTTAAAGTAATAGCATCTAAACAAATTTTTGCTAGATGGCAAGCTATATTAACATGTTTTGATTTTGATATTGAACATATCTCTGGAAAATCTAATTCTTTACCAGATTTTCTAACCAGAGAATTTTTGCAGGGATCAACCTTGGAAAACGGTTCTAAAGAGAGCAGCAACCGGAAAAAAGCCGATGAGTAAACCACCTTTTAAAAGAGGTGCAACTGTTCCTCAGCCTAATATGGCTACTACTGATGAAGAGAAATTCGATCCTATTAAAGAATTCACAGATGATCCAACTGCATATGACATACATTATTATAATAATGCCATATTTGCCTTAAAAGGCTCCAAAGAGGAATTAAAATATCCCTACTTAATTTCAGGATGTCTTAATTGTTGTCCTGTTGATAAAGACCTAAAAAGTTTATCACCAATTCATATAGCTCAAAGCTATTTAATCAAAGATTTACAACCCTTATTAGGGAGAAAACCTCGTGACTATTTTGAAACCATTTTAGTAGAAACTGGATCAGTTGAAATACAACATATGGATCGCAATCGCGATTTTGCATTTTCTAAAATGATAATAAAGAAAATTATCCCAGCGGCCAATTGGGGGTTACCTCTTGGTCAAGCTAGGCAATTAAACACTTTTCAGGCAATGCCAAATATGTTTAATTATCATGATTATATCATGGCATGTGATACAACTCTTATTTATGAGAATTCTCAACGTAAACATTCTTTGTGGATAAAATTCCAATTAGATGATATTCATCAATTCATACCTACATGGTTCAAAACGTTCTTTTTCTCATGGGGGGTAATGCCCTCTAATCTTCCTAAAAATGTTAAAAACATATGGATTAAGTTCCAACAAGCTAATCCACATTTTGATGGAATGACTGCCATGATCCAGTTCGCAATAAATTATAATGTTCCCTGGATTATAAGATGGGAATATGGTCTTCAAGATATGACTAAAGAGAAGTTTGATATCAATTTTCCCTCTACTATTCTAATTAGAAAAATTTTAATAAAATGGTGGGGTAAAGAAGAATTTTTTGGAGAAGGAAAAGTCTATGATAGGCAAGGGGTAATAGCTCTTGGACCGGTCAGAGAAGCTATGAGAAAAATGAATCATGACACCCCTATTCATACCACATTACTTAAAGAACTTTTCCAACATCTGGACAAGGATACCATTACTTCTATGTTTTCAGAAGTATTTGGAGAAAAATCAAATTTATCTACACAAGCATCTACTTTCTCAACAGGAAAAGAAAAAATGGAAGATGATACTCCTATGACAGAAACTAATGAGGATGATCAAGACGCACAAGACCCTTATGATGGGGAAGATCTTTTTGCATTACTTAATGCATAAGACAGTAGTGAATGAGCTGGATGCACACTGCTGATTAGCTGGATGCCATTTTAGATTAATAATCTTTTGTAAATGTTACCCTTATCTTTTAGGGTGTACGTGTTATGTTTGTATTGGTTTAAGTTATAGTGGGTGTACTGTTTGAAGTTTTAGTGGGTGTACTGTTTGCTTTTTGTGTCTATAAGAGGAGTGGTTGCCCTCTGTGAACCACACACCGAAAAAACCTTAGTTTCTCTCTAAATAAAAGAAGTTTGCGAGCAATCTCTTCAAAGTTCTACTTTCATCTTTAGATTCCAGAATTCCAGAATTTCAATATGTAAGTATATGTCTTACAATTATATTTATGATCCTCCCTTCGATTATATTATGCCATCTACAAATTATCTTATAAAATTAAAAAGAAAAATTAAATTAATAAAATCTCAAATTGAGATTCTTGAGAATCAATTAAAAGATCCAGAAGTTAATCATGTTTATAAAAAGTGGTTTACTTATCCTCATCTGGAAAGATCCAAGATTACCTTAAAGGCTTACGAAAAACAGAGCTCAGAGCTTAGCAGCTTAAAGCCGAAGATTTGAAGATTTAGTAAAACTTAAACCTTTATTAAGGTTATCTGTCTATCCAGTTATCGTTTTTCACAGTTTTACTCTGATTAAGTTTATTTGCTCAAGTTAATTGCATGCTTACTGGTGATACCCCCGTAGGAGCATGACCCGGGAAACTAAACGGTATGCAGAGTACTTTCCTCAGGATCCGGGTAGGGTGATGCCCATAATATTCTTTCCTTGGGTAATCAAGAGCCCGGGCCCTCGTACAAGCTCGGGCCCTCGTACAAGCTCCTAGGAACTTCTACCCGGGCTACCTTGAGATGTGTGCCACACTCGAGTGCATCAGTATGGGCTATCTTATCTGTCAGAACAAGATGGGTTTGGTGTGTTAGAAAAGTCATCAGAAGCAGGGCATGGGCAGCCGCTTTGCCATACTTAGCAGGTGGGCACTGAAAACAAGGTAATCATGGGATTTTCTCCTATAAATAGCAGATATCAATCTCATTTACAGATCCTGGAATTTTTCACTCTCAAGCACTCATGTATATCACAATATACAAGCCATTTAACCTTTCTTCTTCACCTGCTGACTTAAGCATCCGAGTGGCTACGTCGGATACTCTTCCGGCACCCATTCACGAGTTCATTTCATTGTTTACAGGTCACGGTAGAAGCCCAATATTACAGAGATATATTCATCTCACAAGACATATCCTTTCCTTACTCATTTTCCCTAAACATCATATCACCATCCGGTGAATCGCCCCTACTTTGCTCACTCGATTTACCCGGATCACATCATTGGCGTCGTCTGTGAGAAATTGAGTTCAAGACGTTGATATGTCTCCTACCAAAAGAACCAACCAAGATACCTCTTTGGTTTTAGGAGATGATGCGCTTACCTTTGGACAAGGTGGTCTTCTGCCCCCAGGACCGCCAAATGTCATTACTCTGTCCCTGGAGGAGTTGGCTCGGATTGTGTCTGAGGCGGTGAAGAAAGCTATGGCCTAGAGAGACCCCTCTCATCATGCTACACATCCGGAAAGAGGGAAGGAGAGACAGGAGGAGGAAGTGGATGAGGAAGCAAGGATGGACGAGAGAGAATCAAGTGTCGGGTCCAAGTCCCCGACTGTGGTAGAGGAGTTGCAAGAATTGAGACAGAAGATGAGGGTGCTGGAAGGCCAGATGGAGAGTAGAATTCATTCCCGGTTAGTTGTTAAGGGGTGCCCGTTTTCTGAGGCTATTGTCTGGGAAGCTCTTCCCGGGAACTTCAAGTCTGCCAAAGTTAAAGATTATAATGGCAATGCAGACCCCGAGGAACATCTGGCCAGGTTCGAGAATATGGCCATGTTGCATGTTATGCTGACAGAATTAAGTTCAAAGTGTTTCTGACCACTTCTGTTGACTCGGCACAGAGGTGGTTTGAGGGATTGGCTCATCAAAGTATTCATTCTTTTGAGGACTCTCAGAAGGTGTTTTTACACCATTTTAGTAGCAGTAAGAAATACAAAAAGACTGCATTTATACTTTTTGAAGTGAAACAGGGCCGAGAAGAGAGTATTAGGGCTTACATTCGGAGATTTAACAGAGTGGCTTTGGATATCCCCTCCTGCGCCCCGGAGAGCAAGACAACTGCATTCACCCAGGGGTTGAGGGAGGATGAGTTTTTCCGGTCACTAAAAAAAAGGACGCTTGGGGATTTGCTAGCCCGGGCAGAGAAATATATAAATATGGAGGAAGCCGAGAAGCAGGAGATGAAGGCGGTGAGGAGAGAGAGGGGAGACCGGGTGCCTAAGCCCGAGGAGAGAGGACAGAGGAGGGGTAATCCAGGGCATTTTTCTCATCATGTACCCTTGAAGATTATCCGAGACCAGGAGGTACAAGAGTGTAACAGGGATTTGCCTCCATCTCAACTATATACCAGGCCTGAGAAACGGCCTGAGAAGAAGGGATTCTGTACCCTTCACAGAGTGTGCTATCACAACACGGAGGACTGCAAAACGCTCAAAAGAGATTATGCCCTGCCTTCTGTCCAGGGACATAATCAACCCAGCAAGAAGCCAAGGTTGCCCCCCGGGGAAGCTCACTAGACCGGTCCCCGTGCCAGGGAGGATTCAAGAAATGCCCCGAGGGGGAGGAGACATTCAGAGCCAAAGAGGAAGAGATCTTCGCCCCCTGTCTCAGGGGTGATCAAAATGATATCTAGAAGCTCTACTAACGGTGACTCAAATCGGGCTAGGAAGACGAGGAGTAGAAGAGATTGCATGGAGGTGGAAGGGGTGAGGAGGAGTGCGGCAGTGATTAGTTTTGGCCCAGAAGACTTGAAGGGTGTCAACATTCCTCACATTGATGCCCTGGTAATTCAAGCCAGGGTTGCAAATTATGATATTATGAGGGTCTTCGTGGACTCGGGAAGTTTTGTAAATGTTATTTTCAAGGAGGCCCTTGTACAAATGGATTTGCAGGGATATCATTTGGAAACAGTGGACACAGCTCTTTTTGGCTTTGCTGGCCATGCTTTCCATCCAGAAAGAGAGATTTTCCTACCCTTATCTCTGAGTACCGGGGAGCTGAAGAAGATGGTGATGACCACTTTCACTGTGGTGGATATCCCGTCATCATATAACATCATTTTGGGGCGGCCAGCCATGAATGAGCTAAGGGCCGTAGCATCCACCTATCACCAGAAGATTAAGTTCCCAGTGGGAAGCCGTGTAGGTGAAGTCCGGGGAGATCAGTCCCCTTCTCATAAATGTTATGCAGAGGCAATCAGGGTGGATCAGAAGAGAGCAAGGAAGGAGGGGAAGCAAGTTAAGGGTTGTGAGGAGGTGGATAGAGTAGTGGAGAAGAGAGAGGTGCACTTTGTGGCAGAAGAGGAGCAGGAGGTGGTGGATATTGGGCCAAGCAAAGAAATCTAGGTGGCCAGGGACCTCGGGTTAGTTTGATAAATTGTTTAAAAACTAATCTTAATATTTTTGCTTGGTCCCAGCAGGAGTTGACATGGATCTCACCTCTGATAGCGGAGCATCAATTGAACATCCTCCCGGGATCTCAACCTGTGAAACAAAAGAAGAGACACTTTGGCCCTGAAAAGATAAAGTTATTGATGCATAGGTTAGAGATTTGTTGAAAGCCGGCCACATTCGGGAAATACAATTCCTACCTGGCTCTCGAATGTGGTGTTGTTGCCAAAATCTACATGGAAGTGGAGGATGTGTGTGGACTTCAGGGATCTCAATAAAGCTTGCCCCAAAGATCATTATCCGCTGCCCAGAATTGACCAGTTGGTGGTGCAGAACCCGTTAAATCAGACTACATATAAGTCATGCATAATTACTATTATTTAAATTAAAATGATTTTTATGCATGAGGATTTAAATTCTTTTCTTTTAAATTGTTGAGTTATTTTACGCAGTAGTTTAGTTTTATCTTTTCGGATAAATAAGCGAGGCCGGACTGGAGTTGGAGTATTGAGATAAAATTTAATGATAAGAAAATAATCCTAGAATTTATTTAAGATAAAGAATAATTTATTTTAATGAAAAAGAATGTTTAGGGATTTAATTAATTAACTGGAGTTAAGTTGTAAATAAGTTCTTTTATTTCCAATAACTTAATTAAAAGCCTAAATTAAAATATGTGACCAATTGAGATAAGTTAATCTAGGCTTATTTTATTTAAGAAATTGCAAATTAACATGTTAGTAAATTTAATTTAATAATTAGACATGCATGCAAGATAATTACTATCATAAACTAATTAATTATTTAATTCACTAAAATATTTAGTGGGTATATAAAACTTTAAAGATTTAAAATAAAATATTTAAGCAATATTTTCCCTCCATGATCTTGCAAATTTCGGCCACCTCTTGATAAGATTTAATTTGTTTTGGCAACTCACCATTTTGATTCATTTCCTTATTCTTTTCTTGGTAGATAATTCCCCCACCTTTTAGTCACCAAGTAATTATTAAATAAGCAATATTTAACCTTGTACCTAGACTAAAAATCAGCCACTCACTCCTTCAAATCAAATCAAATCACACCTCCTTTCCTTAGCTCTAAAACTCTAGATAGAAAGATTTGATCTTGCCATTTAATCCACATTTATTTTGCAAATTCCTCATTAATTCCTAGCCTTCATTCCCCCTCCTCATTCTAGAAAATTCAATAGACATTCAGTAGAAAAATCGTGAGTTTCTTAGAGAGAAACAAGAGAGAAAAATAGAAAGAAAAATAGAACTTCGTCTCCGCCGCGCCGCGTTCGTCGTTTTGGTTTGTTCTTTCAAAAATCAAATTCAAGGCATGTATATATAGTTTCTTTGCTCTTCAATCAAGTCACATAATCATTTTTAAACATTACATGATCATGATTTTATGGCAAAGACCGAAATCTAGACAACAACTATTTTCGAAAATTGCACAGATTTTTCTCTGCCGATTTGTATGCTTCACGGGTTGCATGATTTTATTGATTTGCAGGTTGGCTCGGTTCCTAGGCTGCTTATGTACATGTCCTAGGGTATGTTAGGGTCAAGTTTGATCAAGGGTTCAAGCCCCAAAACCATAAGTTAGGTGCTCAACTCGGTAAGTAAGAAACAAGTGTCATATCCGAGGGTCATTTGCTGTCATTGGCTTGCGTAGGATAGTGTTCGAGCCATGGCTGGTCTAGGGCCGGTAGCCATGGGTAGGACCCTTCCCTAGCAAGCCCAGGATGTGGTCAACTCGGGCCTAAGTGGCTTGAACCATGTCCCATGTCTTGGACAGCAATCAAACCAGGAAGTCACGGTTCCATGACAATAGGTTAGCGAGTGGTTCTTGTTTTGTTCTAGGGTGTTTGGCTGGTTCATGGTTGGCCTATGGCCCTTAGCCATGGATCATACAACACCTTAACATGTCTATCATGGACCATGGTTAGCCTCATATCCATTGGATCCACTAATTGACAGCAAACAACCAAATCAGTGCAGGTCTCGGTGGAGGCTGTGTCTTCGGGAGTGAGAGTTCCATTGGGTCTATGGGTTTGGTTGGTTCTTGGTTGGCCAATGGCCATTAGCCATGGACGAACCAATGCCCAACCTGTCAAGAAGGTGTTTTGACCACTGGTTTGGGCCATGGTCAGGTTTTGATAGCCATTTTGACAGCAAGTGTCAAGCTGCCCCATGACAGGTTCTCGGCAGAATTGAGCTTCGGCTCTCGGGTCTTGTTCTTGGTTCTTGGTTGGCCTGTGGCCATTATCCTTTGACTACGACATGCCCAAATGAGTTAGGAAGGTCACGTTTTTGGCTGTTTGTGATTTGGTCAAGTTTAGAAGTCGTACGAGAATTTACGGTGCAATGTGCCAAAGTGACTCTCGAAAGAGCGTTTCGTGTTTTTGGCCTTCATTCACCAAATTTCGAGTATCAAAATTCTTAGGAGCATTATTTCATCATGTTAGGCGTATTTTGACCTTGACTAAATGATGGTTTGATGTTGGTTCGGGTTGGTACAGAGTCAAGGTTAGAATTTAAGTTGTTGGTCAAGTCGACCCCGCTTTTGGGTTCAATTACGAAGCTATTCTCAAGTTAACATTATTTGCATGTCCCTCATGTTAGAATTAGGTCGCAGCGAGCCTGTGAACGATCCAACCCAATTGGTAAAATAAAACAGGATTTTTAATTATATTACGTGCATAATATCAAATGTTTATTTTTTAGATATATGCAATATGTCTTGTGGCCACCTCACGCTTATTGGATTATTACTTCAACCGGTGACTTACGACCGGTTCATGTTCATGTATGGGTACGGATATCCAGTCCAAGGGCTGTGATGATCTCTACCGCCCAGTATACTGTGGTTTAGTCTGATCAGACTATTCATATTATGTTATGGGCCACTTGCGTAGAACATTATCTCAACAGAAAATTATGATATGCTATTTTATGACAGGGCTCTATCGAGCAAACATTTTACGTACGATTTTAAGTTATGCACGTATTTATAATTATTCATGACACGATTTTCACGTTACGCTTTACGATACGATATTTTTACGTTACGCCAAATTTATGATATATTTTACTTGTTATTCACGATATATGCATGCTGAGTCTTTAGACTCACTAGATTTGATTGTTGTAGGTACTGATGAGGTCGAGACCGAGGACGGGAACCAGTGAGCCATCTTGGGTCGGCAGTAGTAGGAACCCGAGGACCTTATGCTTCAGTTCATTTATCATTTTATGCTCAAACTCATTTTTATTACGATGAATTATTTTAAGTTGTTGGTTAGAAACAGATATTTACTTCCGCTGCTATTTTAACATTAAAACTTTTATCCGTTTATTTTATGAATGAGGCAAGTTATTTACTTTTAAAGAAATATTTTAAATAATTCCGCAAATTTACAAGTACGAATTTCGGGCCTCTACAGTTGGTATCAGAGCCTTTGTTCTTGTAAAGGGTTGTACTACTACTGATCTCGAGAAGCTCACGAAATCACGTCTTCGGTCTGTAAGTTTTACATGTACGCATTTCGTTTAAAGCATGAGATATTTTAACAGCATGTTTTCATGAAATGATTTATGTCAAGATTATGATTATGCAGTATTTATTTAAATTTAAAGAAATAATAGAGATTATGCATGCTAGTTACGTATGGGTTATGTATAGAACAGTATGCCTCCTAGACGCATTCCTGAGCGCGTGAGAGATGATGAGCATCGTCATCAGGACGGTGAGAATCAGAGGAAAGAGAGGAATGGACCTCCACCCCCTCCACCGGACATGAATGCCCAGATGTTAGCTGGGATGACTCAGTTCTTCACACAGTTTGCGGGAAATAACACTGTGGCAGCCAGGCCGACAGGGCCCGAGGCTACCTATGAGCGGTTCATGAAGATGAGACCGAAGGAGTTCTCAGGGACTTCAGATCCTATGATTGCCAAGGGCTGAATTAAGTCCCTCGAGGTCATTTTTGAGTTCATGGAGCTTGGAGACGGAGATAGGGTTCGTTGTGCTACCTATCTATTTGGAGGATACGCCCGCTTATGGTGGGAAGGAGCATCCGTAGCCTTGAACTTGGCTACTCTGAGCTGGACGCGCTTCACAGAGGTATTCTACTCTAAATATTTTACTGACGAGGTGCGTTCCAGGTTGACCAGGGAGTTCATGACCCTGAGGCAGGGATATATGACTGTTACGGAGTTCATCCGTAAGTTTGAGAGGGGTTGCCATTTTGTGGCCCTGATTGCAAACGATGCCGGAGCAAAGTTGAGACACTTTCTGGATGGTCTACGGCCGATCTTGCGCCGTGATGTTAGGGTGGCTGGCCCTACTACTTATGATGTTGCTATCTCCAGAGCTCTAGCGGCAGAGCAGGACTAGAATGATATAGAGAGAGACCACCAGGGCAAGCGACCAGTCCAAGTACCGCACCGCCCTCCTCAGCAACAACAACATCAGAATAAGAGGCCTTTCCACGGCCCACCCAAGAACAGAGGACAGCAGCAGCAGCAGCAGCAGGGACGTGCAGTCCCGAGGACTTTAGAGCATCCAGTCTGTCCTAGGTGCACACGCCGCCATGCTGGAGCGTGTATGTATGGCTCGGAGAAGTGTTACAAGTGTGGTAGTCCAGACCACTTATTGAAGCAGTGCCCGCAGGGGAGTCTGCCTACTCAAGGCAGAGTTTTTGCTCTCCATGCAGCGGAGACGAACCCGGAGACCATGCTCATGATAGGTATCTTAAAGCTTTAAGTTTATATTTGAAATTCAATGTTTTGGAAGTCTGGGTTAAGATTTTGAACTTAGAATTGCGATAGGATTGCATGCTCTAATCAGTGTTATTTTCGAGAATTTAGTTTAAAAGAACTCTGGCCTTCGTATGTCTATAAGTTTAATTCTTGTAACTATTGGGTTCAGCTTAGTGTTCCAATCTTTCAGGGAGAATTTTTATAGCTGGTTCACCTACGAAAGCCTTGATAGATTCAGGGGCTACTCATTCGTTCATTTCAGAGACCTTTGCTAATTTTCTCAAGGTCAAGACCATTGGGCTAGATATAGCCTATTCAGTAGTACTGCTTTCCGGGGAGGAGCTGGCAGCTACTAATGTGATCCGAGACATAGACCTCGAGCTTCATGGCAATCTTGTTTATGCGGATCTTATCGTTTTGCCGATGCCAGAGTTTGACATCATTCTGGGTATGGACTGGCTACTAAGGAACAGAGTTTTGATCGACTTCCAGCGGAGATCTGTTCTAGTCCTACCGCCTGGGATGGCGCAGTTCTTATTCGAGCCAGACAGGTACTTTCCTTTACCGCGCATTATACCTTGTGTCCAGGCTAGGAAGCTCATGCATAGAGGGTGTCGGGCGTTTTTAGCGACTTTGTATCTGTTCCCGAGGCACCTAGTCAGTCAGTCTCCGATGTCCCAATTGTTAGGGATTTTCTAGACGTTTTTCCTGACGACGTCTCTGGTATGCCACCCGAGAGAGAGGTGGAGTTTTCTATTGAGCTTATGTCATGTACGGCTCCGATCTCCAAAGTACCATACCGATTAGCACCGACAGAGATGGCAGAACTTAAGAAGCAGATTCAGGAACTTCTTGACAAGGAGTTCATTCGCCTGAGTTTTTCACCATGGGGCGCGCCAGTCTTGTTTGTGAAGAAGAAGGATGGTTCGATGAGGCTCTGTATTGATTACCGGGAGTTGAACATGGTTAAGGTGAAGAACAAATACCTACTCCCGAGGATTGAAGATCTATTTGACCAGTTGAAGGGAGCCTCAGTGTTCTCGAAGATTGATCTGCGTTCTGGTTACCACCAGTTGAGGGTGAAATATGCCGATGTTTCCAAGACTGCTTTTAGGACTCGTTATGGCCACTTCGAGTTCCTTGTGATGCCGTTCGGTTTGACGAATGAGCCAGCGATCTTCATGGATCTCATGAATCGCGTATTTCAGCCGTATCTTGATCAGTTTGTGATAGTATTCATAGACGACATTCTCGTCTACTCAAAGAATCAAGAGGATCACAGCAGACATCTGACCGCAGTTTTGCAGACCTTGCAAAAGCACAAGCTATTCACAAAGTTCAGTAAGTGTGAGTTCTGTTTAGAGAAGGTGGCATTCTTAGGCCACATCGTTTCTAGCAGCGGTATCGAGGTAGACCCAGCGAAAGTTGCAGCAGTCAGAGATTGGGTTGTGCCGCAGAATGCATCAGAGATCCGTAGTTTCCTTGGGCTAGCAGGATATTATCGGAAGTTTATTCGGGGATTCTCCTCTATCGCAGTTCCACTCACGTCGTTGACAAAGAAGAATGTTAAGTTTTTGTGGAGCGATGAGTGTCAGAAGAGCTTCGATACTTTGAAGCAAGCTCTTATCTCAGCGCCAATATTTGCCATGCCGTCAGGGTCCGATGAGTTTGTTTTGTATACCGACGCTTCGAAGCTCGGTTTAGGCATAGTGTTGATGCAGCATGGGAAGGTGATAGCGTATGCTTCTCGTCAGTTGAAAATCCATGAGAAGAACTATCCTACCCACGATCTAGAGTTGGCAGCCGTAGTTTTTGTCTTGAAGATTTGGAGGCATTATTTGTATGGAGAGAAGTGCCAGATCTTTACCGACCATAAGAGCCTCAAGTACTTCTTTACGCAGAAAGAGCTGAATATGCGTTAGAGGCGTTGGTTGGAGCTTGTGAAGGACTATGACTGTGACATTAGCTACCACCCGGGCAAAGCTAATGTAGTTGCAGATGCACTGAGCAGGAAAGTCGCAGTGATGGCTCATTTGGCGATTTCGAGGCCTCTTCAGTCTGAGATGCAGAGGTTTGACCTAGAGACTTATCCCCGAGGTAGAGTTCCCCGTCTATC
Organism: Primulina huaijiensis; assembly: GCF_012295235.1. Classification (NCBI taxonomy): domain Eukaryota; kingdom Viridiplantae; phylum Streptophyta; class Magnoliopsida; order Lamiales; family Gesneriaceae; genus Primulina; species Primulina huaijiensis. The sequence continues at coordinate 425,739 of NC_133309.1, read as the reverse complement.
TACTTTGACGATTCAGTCTTCCCTTCTAGACCGTATTCGCTGTGGACAGTCAGCAGATGAGCAGTTGGCAAAGTGAAAGTAGAGAGATGAGGCTAAGGGCAGTATTTTGTATACAGTTAGCGACAGTATTGTGAAGTACCGAGACAGAATGTGGGTTCCTAGCAGTGATTCTATTCGAGCAGATATTTTATCCGAGGCCCACATGTCACCGTACTCTATTCATCCTGGGAGTACGAAGATGTACAAAGATCTGTAGTTATTGTATTGGTGGCCCGGAATGAAGAAGGATATCAGACGTTTTGTATCCGAGTGTCTGACATGTCAGCTCGTGAAAGCGGAGCATCAGAGACCAGCAGGTATGCTCAAGCCTCTTCCTATTCCCGAGTGGAAGTGGGAGAATGTTACCATGGACTTCGTGGTCGGTTTGCCGAAGTCAGTCAGAGGATCAAATGCTATCTGGGTGATTGTTGATCGTCTTACCAAATCAGCGCACTTCTTTCCTATTAAGACGACTTTCACCATGATTCAGTATGCAGAGTTGTATATCCGAGAGATAGTCAGACTCCATGGTATTCCTGTTTCTATCGTGTCTGACCGAGATCCTAGAATCACTTCCTCATTTTGGAAGAGTTTGCATTCGACTATGGGTACGAAGTTGTTGTTTAGCACAGCTTTCCACCCACAGACAGATGGGCAGTCAGAGAGAGTTATCCAAATTTTGGAGGATCTTCTCCGTGCATGTGTCATAGATTTCTCAGGGAGTTGGGAGTCGAAGTTGCCATTGGTAGAGTTCACCTATAACAACAGTTTTCAGTCGTCTATAGGTATGGCTCCGTATGAAGCACTGTACGGTTGTAAGTGCAGATCGCCTATTCACTGGGGTGAAGTAGGGGAAAGATCAGAGTTGGGTCCGGAGATTATTCAGCAGGCTACCGATATAGTAGTCAAGATCCGTGATAGGATGAGGACTGCTCAGAGTCGACAGAAGAGTTATGCGGATCAGAGGAGGAGAGATCTAGAGTTTGCCGTTGGCGACCATGTTTTCGTGAAGATAGCACCTATGAAAGGTGTCATGCGATTTGGGAAGAAAGAGAAGCTCAGTCCGAGGTTCATCGGACCATTTGAGATCCTCGACAGGGTTGGGACGTTAGCTTATCGTGTTGCTCTTCCGCCGAATCTGGCCGGAGTACACAATGTGTTCCACGTCTCTATGCTGAGGAAGTATATGGCTAATCCTTCGCATGTCTTGAATTTTGAGCATTTGCAGCTCACTCCGAACCTGTCTTATGAAGAAAGACCAGTGCAAATCTTAGACAGACAGGAGAAGAAGCTTCGGAACAAACTGGTGAAGCTAGTGAAGGTCAAATGGCTTAATCATTCGGAGGAGGAAGCTACGTGAGAATCTGAGCCAGAAATGAGGAATCGGTACCCCGAGTTATTCGTTAAGTTTTAATTTCGAGGACTAAATTTCTTTTAAGGGGGGAGAGTTGTAGAACCCGTTAAATCAGACTACGTATAAGCCATGCATAATTACTATTATTTAAATTAAAATGATTTTTATGCATGAGGATTTAAATTCTTTTCTTTTAAATTGTTGAGTTATTTTACGCAGTAGTTTAGTTTTATCTTTTCGGATAAATAAGCGAGACCGGACTGGAGTTGAAGTATTGAGATAAAATTTAATGATAAGAAAATATTCCTAGAATTTATTTGAGATAAAGAATAATTTATTTTAATGAAAAAGAATGTTTAGGGATTTAATTAATTAATTGGAGTTAAGTAGTAAATAAGTTCCTTTATGTCCAATAATTTAGTTAAAAGCCTAAATTAAAATATGTGACCATATGAGATAAGTTAATCTAGGCTTATTTTATTTAAGAAATTGCAACTTAACATGTTAGTAAATTTAATTTAATAATTAGTCATGCATGCAAGATAATTATTATCCTAAACTAATTAATTATTTAATTCACTAAAATAATGAGTGGGTAGATAAAACTTTAAAGATTTAAAATACTATATTTAAGCAATATTTTCCCTCCATGATCTTGCAAATTTCGGCCACCTCTTGATAAGATTTAATTTGTTTTGGCAACTCACCATTTTAATTCATTTCCTTATTCTTTTCTTGGCAGATAATTCCCCCACCTTTTAGTCACCAAGTAATTATTAAATAAGCAATATTTCACCTTGTACCTAGACTAAAAATCAGCCACTCACTCCTTCAAATCAAATCAAATCACACCTCCTTTCCTTAGCTCTCAAACTCTAGATAGAAAGATTTGATCTTGCCATTTAATCCCCATTTATTTTGCAACTTCCTCATTCATTCCTAGCCTTCATTCCCCCTCCTCATTCTCGAAAATTCAATAGACATTCAGAAGAAAAATCGTGAGTTTCTTAGAGAGAAACAAGAGAGAAAAGTAGAAAGAAAAAGATAACTCCGTCTCCGCCGCACCGCGTTCGTCGTTTTGGTTTGTTCTTTCAAAAATCAAATTCAAGGCATGTATATATAGTTTCTTTGCTCTTCAATCAAGTCATATAATCATTTTTAAACATTACATGATCATGATTTTATGGCAAAAACCGAAATCAAGACAGCAACTATTTTCGAAAATTGCACAGATTTTTCTCTGCCGATTTGTATGCTTCACGGGTTGCGTGGTTTTGTTGATTTAAAGGTTGGCTCGGTTCCTAGGCTCCCAAGGCTGCTTATGGTCATGTCTTAGGGTATTTTAGGTTCAAGTTTGATCAAGGGTTCAAGCCCCAAAACCGTAAGTTAGGTGCTCGACTCGGTAAGTAAGAAACAAGTGTCATATCCGAGGGTCATTTGCTGTCATTGGCTTGCGTAGGATAGTGTTCGAGGCATGGCTGGCCTAGGGCCGGTAGCCATGGCTAGGACCCTTCCCTAGCAAGTCTAGGACGTGGTCAAGTCGGGCCTAAGTGGCTTGAACCATGTCCCAAGTCGTTTGGACAACAATCAAACCAGGAAGTCACGGTTCCATGACAGTAGGTTAGCGAGTGGTTCTTGTTTTGTTCTAGGGTGTTTGGCTGGTTCATGGTTGGCCTAGGGCCCTTAGCCATGGATCATACAACACCTTAACATGTCTAGCATGGACCATGGTTAGCCTCATATCCATTGGATCCACTAATTGACAGCAAACAACCAAATCAGCGCAGGTCTCGGTGAAGGCTGTGTGTTCGGGTGTGTGTGTTCCATTGGGTCTATGGGTTTGGTTGGTTCTTGGTTGGCCAATGGACATTAGCCATGGACGAACCAATGCCTCAACCTGTCAAGTAGGTGTTTTGACCACTGGTTTGGGCCATGGTCAGGTTTTGATAGCCATTTTGACAGCAAGTGTCAAGCTGCCCCATGACAGGTTCTCGGCAGAATGGAGCTTCAACCCTCGTGTCTTGTTCTTGGTTCTTGGTTGGCCTGTGGACATTAGCCTTGGCCTAAGACATGCCTAAATGAGTTAGGAAGGTCACGTTTTTGGCCGTTCGTGATTTGGTCAAGTTTAGAAGTCGTACGAGAATTTACGGTGCAATGTGCCAAAGTGACTCTCGAAAGAGCGTTTCATGTTTTTGGCCTCCATTCACCAAATTCGAGTATTAAAATTCTTAGGAGCATTATTTCATCATGTTAGGCATATTTTGACCATGACTAAACGATGGTTCGATGTTGGTTCGGGCTGGTACAGAGTCATGGTTAGAATTTGAGTTGTTGGTCAAGTCGGCCCCGTTTTTTGGTTCAATTACAAAGCTATTCTCAAGTTAACATTATTTGCATGTCCCTCATGTTAGAATTAGGTCGCAGCGAGCCTGAGAACGATCCAACCCAATTGGTAAAATAAAACAGGATTTTTAATTATATTACGTGCATAATATAAAATGTTTATTTTTGAGATATATGCAATATGTCTTGTGGCCACCTCACGCTTATGGGATTCAGCTTATGGGATTATTACTTCACCCGGTGACTTACGACCGGTTCATGTTCATGTATGGGTATGGATATCCAGTCCAAGGGCTTTGATGATCTCTACCGCCCAGTATACTGTGGTTTAGTTTGATCAGACGATTCATGTTATGTTATGGGCCACTTGCGTAGAACATTATCTCAACAGAAAATTATGATATGCTATTTTATGACAGGGCTCTATCGAGCAAACATTTTATGTACGATTTTAAGTTATGCACGTATTTATAATTATTCATGACACGATTTTCACTTTACGCTTTACGATACGATATTTTTACGTTACGCCAAATTTATGATATATTTTACTTGTTATTCACGATATATGCATACTGAGTCTTTAGACCCACTAGACTTGATTGTTGTAGGTACTGATGAGGTCGAGACTGAGGGCGGGGACCAGTGAGCCATCTTGGGTCGGTAGTAGTAGGAACCCGAGGACCTTATGCTTCAGTTCATTTATCATTTTATGCTCAAACTCATTTTTATTACGATGAATTATTTTAAGTTGTTGGTTTGAAACAGATATTTACTACCGCTGCTATTTTAACATTAAAACTTTTATCCGTTTATTTTATGAATGAGGCAAGTTATTTACTTTTAAAGAAAAATTTTAAATACTTCCGCAAATTTATAAGTACGAATTTCGGGCCTCTACAGGTGGATTCTACCTTTGGATGTAAGCTGCTCAGTTTCATGGATGCTTACCAGGGGTATCATCAATTCCCTTGGCCAAAAATGATCAAGACAAGGCCAGCTTCATCACTTCGGGAGGCACATTCTGCTATGTGGTCATGCCTTTCAGGTTGAAGAATGCCGGGGACACCTATCAGCGTCTTATGTACAAGGTCTTTGATAAGCAATTGGACAAGAATGTAGAGGTGTTTATGGATGATATTTTGGGAAAGTCCAAGGAGGTTGCTAATTTAATTTCTGATCTAGAGAAAACTTTTGTCACTCTCAGGCGGTTCGGGATTAAGCTCAACCCGGACAAATGTATCTTTGGCATGAAGAGTGGTAAATTCTTGGGTTTTGTGGTTACTGAGCAGGGGATCGAGGTGAATCTAGAGAAAGTCAAGTCCGTGCTAGATATGCCATCTCCTCGATCTGTCCGAGAAGTGCAGAAGCTAACTGGGAGAATTGCTTCTCTTTCTCGGTTTATATCCCGGTCAACGCATTGAAGTTATCCATTTTTCCCGGTCTTGCGGAAGGCAAAGCAGTTCGGATGGGATGAGAAATGTGAACAAGACTTTCGGGACCTTAAGAACCATCTAGCAGAGCTTCCTGTCCTAGTGAAGCCAGAGCCCGGGGAGAGATTATTTGTTTATCTATCCACTACAGAGTATGTTGTAAGTTCAGTACTGATAAAAGAAGAAGGCTCTAATCTATGTCATCCATGCTTTAAGAGGCCCCGAGCTCCGCTACAGTGAGATGGAGAAGATAGCTCTCGCTCTTGTTATGCTTGCCCGAAAACTGCGACCTTACTTTCTGTCGCATCAAATTACCATATTGACTAATAGTCCCCTGGGGAGGATTATGACTCATTCAGAGGTATCTGGGCGGATGATCAAGTGGACAGTGGAGTTGGGTGAGTATGATATTAAGTATAAGCCCCGGGTGGCAATTAAAGCGCATGCCTTATCAGATTTTTTTACCAGAAATGGTTAAGCCTGCTGATGAAGATGTATAGAGGGTATTTGTGGATAGGGCGTCTAGCTTGTCGGGATGTTGTGTAGGAGTTGTGATAATAGCTCCCCCGGGAGAGAAGATTAAACTGGCATTGAGAATTGACTCCCGGGTGACTAACAATGAGACAGAGTACGAGGCTGTTCTCGCCGGTATCCGAGCTGCTCGGGAAGTTGGAGCTTCCCGGATCATTTTGTATTCTGATTCACAACTGATTACTCAGCAGATAAAGGGCATCTATGAAGCTAAGGATGACAGGATGCTTAAATATCTCAAGCTCATTCAGGCCTAGGCAGAAGTTTTCGTGAATTGGAGTATTGAGCAAATACCCCGGGACAAGAATGGAGAAGCCGATGCTTTGGCAGAGATGGCCGCCTCCTTATCAGAATTCAGTACCCGAGATGTATTGCATGTTTCAAGGTTAATCCTCTCTACTGAAGAAGAAACATTGCCAGCACCTGAGGACTTGTGGATGACACCCCTGATAAAATTCATCGTAAGCAATGAACTACCTGAAGATAAAGCTCAAGCTCAAAAGATCAGGACAAGCTCCCAAGTTTGTTCTCTAAAATAAAATCTTGTACATGAGATCATTTCAGGGACCTCTGTTAAAGTGCTTATCTATTGGAGATGTGGATTATGTCCTTCGAGAAATTCACGAAGGGTGTTGTGGAGAGCATCTCGGAGGAATAGCATTAGCCCGGCAAGCAATGCTCGCCAGATTTTGGTGGCCTACCATTAGCCAAGACTCTGCCCGAGTGGTCCGAGCTTGTGAGGGTTGTCAACATCATTCAAATTTTCAGCACAGCCGGTCACCATCATGAAGCCTATCTGGGCATCTTACCCCTTTAATCATTGGGGCATGGATATTGTTGGTCCTTTCTCAATAGCCCGGGCTCAGAAAATTTTTTTGGTGGTAGCAGTTGACTATTTTTCTAAATGGGTAGAAGCCGAGCCCCTGGAAAAGATTACTGAGCAGGAAGTTTTGAAGTTTCTGTGGAAGAATAATGTATGTTGATTTGGAGTCACCAGGAGACTAATCTCAAACAATGGGAGGCAGTTTCAGGGAAAGGAGATCACATCTTGGTGCCAGGAAATGAAGATCACTCAATCTTTCACTTATGTTGCCTATCCTCAAGCCAATGGTCAAACAGAGGTTGTTAACAGAATTATTGTGCAAGCCTTGAAAATCAGGCTATAAGGCAAAGGAAAAGAATGGGAAGAATTACTTAGTGTTCTATGGGCATACAGAACTACTCCCCGAGCACCATCTCAAGAGACTCCTTTTAATCTGGTGTATGGTTCTGAAGCAGTTCTTCCGGTTGAAATTGGGCAATCTTCTCCCGGGTAGAATCTTACCCGGATGATAATGATCAAAGCCAGGCAATGGAATTAGATTTGTTGGAATGAAAGAGAGAGAAGGATCTGATTCGAATGGAAGCTTACCGAGGCCGGGTTATGAAATCATACAACAAACGAGCCCGAATCCGAGACTTACAAATAGGAGATCTTGTCATGAAGAAAGTCAATCCAGCAGAAGATGTGGGGAAACTGGAAGTTCAGTGGGAAGGCCCTTTCAAAATAACCCGGAAGGTTAACTCGGGAGCTTATTATTTAGAAGATGCCCAAGGACGCTCTCTCAAAAGACCCTGGAAGGTATTTCACTTAAAGAAGTATTTTGCTTGAAAGATGTAATTATTTGTTTGAAGATAAAATGAAAGTTCTGTTCTTCTCAGAAAAGAGCATGAATGTGAATTATCCAAACCCGGGAATTACAAAGCCTCGGTTAATTAATAAGCCCAGTGCTCTACACCCTGGCTCGGGGCACCACACCTCGACCATTCTCAAGTCCCGGGACATGATCCCCGACCTAAGGCTCCGTACATTGGTTATTAATAAGCTCAGGACTCAATACCCTGGCTCAGGGCACCACACCTCGACCATTCTTAAATCCCGGGACATGATCCCCGACCCAAGACTTCGTACCTTTGTTATTAATAAGCCCATATCTCTACACTTTGGCTGAGGCACCACACCTCGACCATTCCCAAGTCTCGGGACATGATCTCCGGCCCAGGGCTCCGTACCTTGGTTAATAATAAGCCCATGGCTCTACACCCTGGCTCGAGACACCACACCTTGACCTTTCCCAAGTCTCGGGACGTGATTCTCGGCCCAAGGTTCCGCACGCTGGTTTTTAAAAAGAGTGCCCTGACTTAGAGGGTCTACACCTCGAGCATTTATTAAATACAAGGATTTCTTATTCAGTCCAAGATTCAACATCATGATTACTTGTTTGAAGTTACCCGCTAAATTCCAACACTTAGAAATTTTTTGAGTTTTATCATTCACAAACAATGTTGGATTAAAAAGCTGATTAGCTGTATTATATTTCTGCATTTATGGAAGCAAAATAAGTAAAGGGAAAAATTGTATTTCATTCATAAAAGCCCGAGGGCCAGAATTACAAAGAAAGGAAAATTACATTCATATTCTACATCTATGTGGCTAGGCCCTGGCTGCTTTTCTCCTTGAGAATCATCTTTCTCCTCCTCGCCATCCTTGGGAAGGGATGCTATGGCTCGTCCAAAGTTCGGGAAATCTTCCCTATCCTAAGACAAAATCCCGGCCTCTTCAAATTGTTCTCAGCACCTGTCAAAGCCGGTCTTAAAGAGAGGATAGGCCCGATCTTCAACGGCCTTCTTGAATTCTGGATACTGAAAAAGAAAGAGGCTTGCCACGTGTCTTTGTTATACTCAACCAGGGCCAGAGCATCTTCCGCTTTCTCTGCCCAGGATTGTTGTACCTCTACCTTCTCGGTAGAGATTGATTCCTCGACTCCAAGGTAGATATAGTACCTCGCAAAGTTTCCTCCCGGACAAGGCCCTCATTGATGTCATCTCTGGCCTTGTCAAGTGCAGAGCGTAAGCCGACCACTTCCTCTTCATGAGTTGTTCGAGCTCGGGACAATTCCTCTTGTAGTCGCCCCTGAGTATCCTGGAATTGCCGGGCTTGATTGTTGGAAATGGTGGCTACCTCCTCGAAAGCCGAGATCATCATTTGAACACCCTGTCCAAAGGGAGTTAAAAAAAAGAAAAAAAAAAGAGGAGTGGATTGAGACACAATCAAAAGAGCTTACGGCTAGAATCTTGTTGGAGCCCTCGAAAAGCTTAGGGGAAGGCCGGGAGCTCCTCAAATGGGCCTCCTCGTCAGGAATGAGGAGCTGCTTGAAAATCCTAAGCCATGTTGCAGTAGATTCCTCCGTAAAAATATTAGCCCTGGTGGGCTGTTCGGCTAAGAGGGGCTCTTGGGTAGGCTGATGCCGGGGAGGAGAGTTCGTTTGATTTTCTTGGGAGGAGCCCTGATCCCCTTCCCGTTTACTCTCAACCAGAATCAGTTCGGGGCTTAAGACAGCCTTTCGCTTCCTCTGAATGAGAGGAACATGGTCTTCAGAATCTTGGGAATGCGCCTGGGACGCCTCCCGTCCTTGCTCGGTATTTACCCGGACAGATTATGCCTGCCGGGCCGACTCCTCCTCAGCTATTCTTTTCTTCTCGGTAGCTGCTCGGCGAGCTGCCATTTTATTCTCTTTGGACGCATTTTCAGCTGCCCACTTCCTAGCGAAGTCCTCCTGCATCTCTGTATTATCTGTACAAGGAAAGAGAGGGTTAGTGTGATCCTAAAGCAGAGAGCAAAAGGAATAAACAGAGGAATTTAAGGACGAGAAAGTTACCGGGTTGAGCGCCCGAGCTAGCAACATCATCTATTACCCGGTCGATCGGGTCCTCTACCCGCTTACTCAAACCATAAGCTATCAAATTTTCATCCGATATGATGATGGAAGAAGAGAATTTTTGACCCTCCACCAATTCTTGGCTTCGGGTGTAAGGCTCCTCAAATTGATAAGCCTTGGGAAGGGCAGGTTGCGGAGGCAGAGAAGGGATAAACCCGGTCAGGCAGGGAAGGGGGCCCGAGAGTTGAATAAAAAAGAATCATCATTTCCACCTGTTCTGGGAAAAAGGGATATCATCAAGGAACCGGGCATTTAACCTCGCAGACAGGGAGAAGGCATTATCCCCCAATCTGCAAACAAAAAAATAATGAAAGATGAGAGGGTTGATGATAAGATTGTTCATTTTGAAAAGGACGTAGGCCGAAGCCATGATCCGGAAAGAATTGAGGTGAAATTGATTGATAGGTACACCAAAAAATTTGGCAACCTCAATAGAAAAAGAAGGAATGGGGAAGCAAAGCCCATTCCTAAGGTGGTCTCGAAAGAAGGTAATGAAACCAGGGGGAGGTTGGTTGGCCCTGTCAGAAGGACCGGGAATTAGAATAGGAAGAGAAGAAGGAATAGAGCCCAATACTCGTAGTTCCTCGTCAGCCCCCAAGCGCAGAGTGTTTCTCATTGAGGCGAACCAAGGAACTCATGGAGTCTCAGATTGGGGTGGGGAGGAGGCTTGAGCTTTGCCCTTGCCCTTGTTACCCTTGTTTTTTTCAGAGCTTGAGAAGGGCCAGAGGAGAAAGGCTTGGATTTTTTGGGTTTTGGTTTTTTAGAGGATTGGGCAGAAAGGCGGGGTGGAAGAGAAAGAGGAGGTGAATCGGAGCGCATCACGGTGGGCTCGTAGCTAGGCGAGCCTCGCGCATTCGCTCCGGAGGTGGAAGATGTGGAGTTTGACATATTTTGAGGAAAAAAAGAAATAAAACTTACGAGTTGGTGCCTGAAACAGAAAAAAAGGGTTATTGTCGGAGGTTTGCCAGAGATGGAGGAGCGCCTTGCATTGAGGGAGCGAGAGAAGTGTGAGGGAGTTTGAATTTTGAAATTTCAGAAAATGACAAATGAAGGGGTGCGCTGTTATATATAGGTTGAGGAAATTGATCTTAACCGTTGATCTAAAATTGAATCGAACGGTCAGGAGGCATCTTGGAAGTTGTGCAGGCATATGAAAGGACGTGCACGGATATCGAGGCGTCAAATTCATTATTATCTCGGAATATGAAACGTCTCGGACCGTTGGAATTCTAGGGTATACGTCATCATGACATCATACCGACTGCCCGAGAATACTAAACCACAAAATATTTAAAGTCCGGGAGACATGAGGCCCCGTCAACATATTTAAAGTTCGGCAGACATGAGGCCCCAACATAATATTTGATGTCCGGGAGACATGAGGCCCCGGCATCATATTTAAATCCGAGAGACATGAAGCCCCAGCATCTTATTTAGAGACCGAGAGACATGAAGCCCCGACATATGATTCAAAACCCGAGATACAGAAGCTCCCGGTATCTCATCCCATCAATGGGATATTTTGAAGCCCCCAATGCTTTTATAATCGAAATGGATTATCTTTCTATTTAATCCCAAACGTGACTGATCGGGATCGCGAGTAAGACTCTAGCCCGACTATTTGAGAGATGGGTGGTGATACCCCCGTAGGAGCCCGAGTCATGGATGACCTGGGAAACTAAATGGTATGCAGAGTAATTTCTTCAGCAGCCAGGCAGGGTGATGCCCGGGATATTCTTTCCCCGTGTAATCAAGAGCCTGGGCCCTCGTACAAGCTCCCGGGAACTTCTACCCAGGCTAACTCGAGAAGTGTGCCACACTCGAGTGCATCAGTATGGGATATCTTATCTATCAGAATAACATAGGTTTGACGTGTTAGAAAAGTCATCAGAAGCAGGGCATGAGCAGCCGCATTGCTATACTTAGCAGGTGGGCATTAAAAACAAGGTAATCATGTGATTTTCTCCTATAAATAGCAGGTATTAATCTCATTTACAGATCCTGAAATTTTGTACTCTCAAGCACTCACGTATATCACCATATACAAGCCATTTTTTTTTCACCTGCTGACTTAAGCATCGGAGTGGCTACGCCGGAAACTCCTCCGACGCTCATTCAGGAGTTCATTTCATTGTTTGCAGGTCACGGTAGTAGCCCAAGATTACAGAGATATATTCATCTCACAAGACATATCCTTTCCTTATTCATTTTCCCTAAACATCATATCACCATCCGGTGAATCGCCTCTACTTTGCTCACCCGATTTACCCAGATCACATCACTTACGTTTGGGGTTGCTACAGATGGAATATGTTTTCCATAAGTTGTGAATGGTAAAAAAAAAATAGAGAAAGAAAAGAAGAAAGAGAAGTCAATACATATTGTACACACCCATTCTCTTGCATGTGATTGGCTATTCAAGATGAGAGTTGACTTGAGAAGAAGTAAAAAAAACGTGTAAAGCAAAAATAGGAGAAAAGGAAGAAATGAGGAAAGAAGATCAAGCAAGACAAATAAATTCTCATGCACTAAAATTTATGTATGAGATTTTTTAAGAAAATCCAATTTCGGCAAGAAAATCGTGACTCGTTCATTCAATTTTTTTTTTCATTCGTGAACAAGTGTGAGGCATATTCGTAGAAAATTAAATTAATTGACTTTGAAATTATGGTAAATAAAAAATAATGTTAATATCGATGCAAAATTTCCTATTTATTGAGAATTTAATTCCTAAAATTAAATATCTAATTAATTGATATTAAATACATAATTTGTGGGCAAACTCTGATCTCCCAAGATTGCATATTTCATTACATGGAAGAAAATACTAATATTTTAGTATAATTTGCAATCAAATCTTGCATTGCATAGAAGAATGATCTATTAGGAGCTGGATCAATTTTTTATTTCAAATATACTTTATCTATTAAAGTTCTAACGAAATTATTTTTTCAATTATAAATTAATAGAAGTGAAATTATCATTTGATGCATATTATTTAGGTACAGTTTGGTACACCGGATAAGAGAATGATTGATAAATATCCTCCTTATCCCACGTTTGATATCTTTTTAAAAAGCCCATAATATTATTATGGGTCCGTGATAAATAACTTTATATAAGGATAAAATATCTCTTTTATGAGATGTGATAATTTTAATCTAATGATAAAAAACACCACAAAAGACTTAATTGCCCTCAATATATAAAAATCATAAATCCAGTCGTTTTCTCATTTCACGTGTAGGTAGAAATTAAAATCAAATAAATATTTTTATTTATTTTTATATATTATATAATATGATAATCATATAAATGAATTCGAGATAATTATATAAATGATTTGTATAAATCTTAATAAAATTATTAGTATTACTCGATTAACTTTAAAAATTGATATTTGACTTGACTCACAAAATCAAGGGCTCAATTATCATATTATATAATACATAAAATTAGGTAAAAATAAATAAATCATGCAAGCACTGTCGGCGCATTAACAGATAAGAAATATGAACTCATGCAACAACTTTGAAATTATAAAATATATTATGATAATGTTAATTTTGTCATTACAATCTAATATATAAATTTAATCACTCTTATTAAAATCATACCAAACATTAAATAAAATATCATACATCTTGTTTATCGTTAACTTATCATTATATTATATATCACATTTTTATCTATCATGTGTAATTTTCACGATTTCTATAATACATATAACTGCCTTAATTAAGAACGTGAGATTGAAAATGACATATGTCCATGATATTAAGCATGAGGTAATTATTTTAAATCAATCACTAAAATAACGTGAGCTTGAAAATAATATAAATATGCCCATAATATTAAACATGAGGGTAATTCGAACACTAAAATAACATATGACGCCAATTATATGCATTTAAAAAGTAAATATTAAAATAATATCAAGATAAATTTAAATCCAAATATCAGAATTATTTTGCCAAATAATTAATTAATTTATCATCAAATTTTATTTTTGTAAATATTGAGCGATAATATTTAATTGTTCAAAATAACGATGGAAAAAAACTATTTGAATATTGTAAAGTAAATAAATATATTGAAAACTATTAGAATATTGTAAAGTAAATAAATATATTGACTCGCAAGTGATATCACATATATAAGACATAACAAGACTTGCAAAATTCTCACTTACAATAAATATTATATTATTTCATATTATAGAACGGAAATCAAACTATATAGTATTGTAGCTTTAAAGAATAATAATCCAAAAATGTTTTTACGACTCCTGCAAAAAAATTTTATGAAGGAAAATCTCATAAGCACTTTTTGGAAGCAATCCAAAACACCAACCTAAACCTCGATAAATAGCACCTTACTATATATGGTTCAAAATGGGTAGTAGAGGGACTAATAACTGCAAGACGGCAATTTAACAGAGTAACATCGTGATCCTGGTTATGTGGTTGTTGCTATTGGCCTGTGAATCTTCTCCACATCGACATCATCTTGTCATTTTCTAATTACAATGACTAATATTAATGTTTAAGCATACTTTTTACTTGGAGTGCTAGTTTTTCATAGGCTCAGCCAGCCAGCTTCATTTGGAAATCAAATGTTTCTACTTTTTAATCCCCCACCTTTACACTGTATGGTTTTATTTTGTATATAGTTTAAGGTATCAAAGTTGAAAGACTGGGTGTTCTTCATTCTTCACAGAGACAAATTAACTTTTCTCTGTTTTTTTCCCCTCGGATTCACCATGATCAATGCCTAACTTTGGAGTATGTGGTTGACTAATGACCAGAACCAGGTAAAAAAGTAATTAGGACATAACCTTGACTATTGATGTCAAGATTGCAATGACAGCAGCAACTTGATGCAAACTTCATATCAAGATTCAAATATATTATTAACAATAGTGGACCAAAACATGAATCGAGAAGATGCATCAGATCAGATTGGAGGAGATAGTTTGTCATTACCTCAAGTTGGTCTCAGAAATCTCTTGAATGCAGAGAGGAAAACTGAAAGAACAAGAGACCTTAGAAAAACTGATCATGTGAAAGGAAGCTAGAATAACTGTTGCCTTTTAAATCTTATTATTACTGTAAATCGATCAAGTGTTTTATGTTAATTAGGATACGAGTGTTCTTGGAATTCCAAAATGTTACACCATGACACCAGATGCAGTTTCCTTAGAACCCTTGGACATAATTAATTTCTGCCCAATTACTGGATCCACTCTTCAGTTACCATAACTGATTCAACAATTTTCCCACAAAATTTATACAAAACAAAAAATCTATAGTCTATACTCATAATGGAAAAGCACTTTAAGATCACTCAATAGGTGCACATAGAAATTCAATAGATATGAAGGAAATAAAAATTCAAACAACCAAAAGAGAGAACTCGAGGTTGGGATGAGATGAAACTTTAAATACAGAAGACAATTGCAATCACTAATAAAGTCATTCATTTAATCTTCAAAACTACACCCTAAAACACAAAAAAGTATAAATATCGAGCATAAGAGACACAAAAACAAACAAACAAGATGAAGCCATATTTCTAGATGATCATACACGCATCCTCGATTTTTTCTTTTTGGGACGAACAGTCTCTTCATGGAGATCAGGGAGCGGGAGAATGTTGCGACCGGTTTCCTGCAGGATTGTATAAGGTGAACTTCAAGCT
>NC_133309.1:387615-404675 GCF_012295235.1 Primulina huaijiensis | reverse complement strand
AACACTAAAATAACATATGACGCCAATTATATGCATTTAAAAAGTAAATATTAAAATAATATCAAGATAAATTTAAATCCAAATATCAGAATTATTTTGCCAAATAATTAATTAATTTATCATCAAATTTTATTTTTGTAAATATTGAGCGATAATATTTAATTGTTCAAAATAACGATGGAAAAAAACTATTTGAATATTGTAAAGTAAATAAATATATTGAAAACTATTAGAATATTGTAAAGTAAATAAATATATTGACTCGCAAGTGATATCACATATATAAGACATAACAAGACTTGCAAAATTCTCACTTACAATAAATATTATATTATTTCATATTATAGAACGGAAATCAAACTATATAGTATTGTAGCTTTAAAGAATAATAATCCAAAAATGTTTTTACGACTCCTGCAAAAAAATTTTATGAAGGAAAATCTCATAAGCACTTTTTGGAAGCAATCCAAAACACCAACCTAAACCTCGATAAATAGCACCTTACTATATATGGTTCAAAATGGGTAGTAGAGGGACTAATAACTGCAAGACGGCAATTTAACAGAGTAACATCGTGATCCTGGTTATGTGGTTGTTGCTATTGGCCTGTGAATCTTCTCCACATCGACATCATCTTGTCATTTTCTAATTACAATGACTAATATTAATGTTTAAGCATACTTTTTACTTGGAGTGCTAGTTTTTCATAGGCTCAGCCAGCCAGCTTCATTTGGAAATCAAATGTTTCTACTTTTTAATCCCCCACCTTTACACTGTATGGTTTTATTTTGTATATAGTTTAAGGTATCAAAGTTGAAAGACTGGGTGTTCTTCATTCTTCACAGAGACAAATTAACTTTTCTCTGTTTTTTTCCCCTCGGATTCACCATGATCAATGCCTAACTTTGGAGTATGTGGTTGACTAATGACCAGAACCAGGTAAAAAAGTAATTAGGACATAACCTTGACTATTGATGTCAAGATTGCAATGACAGCAGCAACTTGATGCAAACTTCATATCAAGATTCAAATATATTATTAACAATAGTGGACCAAAACATGAATCGAGAAGATGCATCAGATCAGATTGGAGGAGATAGTTTGTCATTACCTCAAGTTGGTCTCAGAAATCTCTTGAATGCAGAGAGGAAAACTGAAAGAACAAGAGACCTTAGAAAAACTGATCATGTGAAAGGAAGCTAGAATAACTGTTGCCTTTTAAATCTTATTATTACTGTAAATCGATCAAGTGTTTTATGTTAATTGGGATACGAGTGTTCTTGGAATTCCAAAATGTTACACCATGACACCAGATGCAGTTTCCTTAGAACCCTTGGACATAATTAATTTCCGCCCAATTACTGGATCCACTCTTCAGTTACCATAACTGATTCAACAATTTTCCCACAAAATTTATACAAAACAAAAAATCTATAGTCTATACTCATAATGGAAAAGCACTTTAAGATCACTCAATAGGTGCACATAGAAATTCAATAGATATGAAGGAAATAAAAATTCAAACAACCAAAAGAGAGAACTCGAGGTTGGGATGAGATGAAACTTTAAATACAGAAGACAATTGCAATCACTAATAAAGTCATTCATTTAATCTTCAAAACTACACCCTAAAACACAAAAAAGTATAAATATCAAGCATAAGAGACACAAAAACAAACAAACAAGATGAAGCCATATTTCTAGATGATCATACACGCATCCTCGATTTTTTCTTTTTGGGACGAACAGTCTCTTCATGGAGATCAGGGAGCGGGAGAATGTTGCGACCGGTTTCCTGCAGGATTGTATAAGGTGAACTTCAAGCTTGCTAGATTACAAATAAACAAATAGAGATAAGCATTGTCTTTGGTACCTTAAAGCGTGTCCGAGCTTCTTCGAGAAGACATTTGCCAAAAGGATCAACTAGGACTCTGGAGAAATTAGGGCTGCGTATAATCTCATTGTAGATTTGAGCTGCTAGTTCTTCCTTGGATTTCATCATCAAAGCCGACACTACGGACTCTGCATCTTTGTGCATCGACATTTTGGCAAAATCCCCATTTAGCTGAGCTACTATTTCTCGGTGCACATCATGCATCCCAAGTTCTATTACATCCTGCACCACACAACACCTGAAACAGGAAAAATGTTGAATTTTATGTGCAAGCAAGCTTGAGAGAGCGTGTGTACGACGTACCCGTATGTATCATGAGACAACTCATGTACATCTGCTATTAGTTTTGACAGAATACTCGGTCGGCTTTCCAGTAGAAAGACTCCCGAGTTAAGGAGTTCCCCAAGAAGGAGGTGTCCATATCGATCGGTGGCCATTTCGAAAAAAATATCAGCTATAGCATCGAGAATTGACTGGGAAAAACACAAGTGAAATATGGTAAAATATTATAAAAAAAAAAACAAGGAAGAATTAATTCTGCAACAAATACTTGAGTTTCTTTTGCGTGCTTGGGGAAGATACGGACGAAATGGCCGATAACGTGGTAACCAAACTGGTGCTTTACGAGCCGAGCCATGAAGGGTAGCAAGGTAGATATCACGTCATATATTTGTTTTGGGGTCCTGAGACGCTCGACAAACTCCGCAATGGCCTTAAATCTGCAAAGAAACACGAAAATCCAGAAATCGCCATATATATTATAATTAGCTGAAATTTAACACATACCCGTGAGAGTTGAGGCAGACAAGCATGAGTATATGGGCATCAGCAGTGAGCGAAGAAACCATCTGGTTCATCTGTTGTTCGTCGCAGACTCCGCAAAGACATATAATTAAAGAGCTACCAATTCCATCGAACATCAACGCACATATCTGATCTTTCACCTCTGAAAAGATCAATTGAATGTCTTCAGGTTTCCTATGGCGGAGTATGCGACTCAAGTAACTGCTATCAATTGGATCCATTGCTTTCCAAAACAACTCGCCCTTCCAATCTTCTAAAGAGTGTGGCACCGGCGGCAGAGCTGGAGGGTTTACGGCAGCTGAAGTGACGTACTTAAACATCGGAAATTTATGTTTTCAGCGGACGCCGATCCGTGGTGAAGAGAAGGATTCTGCAAACAGATCGATCGTACCTAGGGTTTCAGTTTGCTTTTGTTTTTTGTTTTTTTTTACAAAAATAAACTTTAATAAAATTGAGTTCATGTATGGACCCAATTATGATGAAAAAAATTAAATAAAAAAAAGGCCACCGGGTTTCTCAAGATGGTGTAATAATTTTATATCATATATTTATAATATGATAAAATATAGTGAAATTTTGAAAAATGGACTTGGTTGACTATAGTTGGACAAAATAAAAAATTATTATAAATTAGCTGTCAGGCATACATATGAAATATATTTTATTTTTTTATTGTTATTCCACAAGTAAACATAAATCATGCATAATCATATAATAAAATGTAATATGCAATGCATGAAAAGCTCAACGAATAATAGGAATAACAAGATCCAATAAACGGTACGATAACAACTGGAATAATGCTCGAGCAACAACACACAGGGGAGCTACATCTTCATGCAGCTAAACCGCCCTGCCAAGTATGCGAGGTATGCCGTGCTTGCCTAATAAGCACCCACGACTCGGCCTCCATACAGCCTATAACGATACAACAGGAAGGCACAATAACAAACAACATATAATGTCAATATTTCAAGTGCATATCACACAGAAAATGCATTAAGAAATTGACAATCATAGTTTCGGTATCAGTGATAACTCGACTCATAAGCCGCCAGCTGATTCCGAAATAACCACGTGTGTCAGGAATATAATACAACAAATAAAATGGGTAACAAGAACGATAGGACTCAACGTGAATGCCATAATATCATGCTCTATACTAAATGCCGTAACATATGTCAAATAATTGATTGTATAATAAACAAGGCATTTAATTCACATAACTCACATAAGTCACATAAAACAACTTATATGTGAGTAAAGCAAAATTTATAATTTACCGTCGTATGTTACCGAACTATAACATACCTATACCGACTGGTAACGACAACAAGCTCAACTTTGATCTCCTCGGCCTAAAAATAAGATAATATGACGAGTCGAGTAAATTTCCAATTCAATAACAATATTTCCAAATTTAAGCTTGTACCTGTGCTCAGTTTTAAGGTCAAAACTTAACCAAAATATATTTATCATACATGGTTGGAATTCTAACTCAAAAACCCATCATCAGAAGATGTCAACAAGAAATTCAATCATCTTGACACAGATAAACACTCACGACCAGAAATCTAGAAAAATGAATTCTGTAACAGTTTCAGATTCGGCACCTATGACCATAAAATTCATATTTAATTCATTTTTGATCCTAATCAATATCCGCCAAATGGAAATGAAAGACAACTTAAATATCTAAGTTTTTATAGAAGAAACCATTACCAGAATCTGAGTAGATTAATCCCAGATTTAACAAGAACACGCTGCTACTCACACATTTAACGGACAGAACTCTAATACCTAGTAGTTTCAGTAAAACGAGCATAACTCTCTCAATTCTTAATGGAAATTAACGATTCAAGTCTCATTTCGAAGACACGACATAGCTCTACAACTTTCATTTTAATCAAAAATCCAGAATCCGAATGCACGAAGGTCATAATCCCGAATTACAGTAGGTATTCTACCCAGCTCAATTGCAGAATTCGGTTTTGGCACATTTTGGTAGAAAAATCATATCAAATCCGTTTCTTACTGAAATTCGATGATTCTAGTGGCTCTAGAAAGCTACCAAACAGATCTAAAAGTTCTATTTGAACCACAAGTCAAGATTCTTAGTGCACAATACACATAAACCTGAAATCAGAAGCAAATGCTGGAATTTCTGGACCTGGAAAACACAAGATTCAAAGCTTACTCTCGTTGCTAGCGGTCTCAAGGTGAAGCTGAACGAAGCTCGCCTAAAATACCTTAAAGCTCTGCTGAAGATGACTGGAAAACAAGGGAAGAACGCTGCTAACAAAACCTCACCAAAAAGACATTAATCGTCCAAGAAAACGAAACAAATACTCACCAAAATTGGAGAAGAACCCGGGCAAGAACGGCTCACGAACGGAGCACTCGCTTGGCTTCAATCTGCTTCGATCTCCTTCTATTATGGTTTCTGCTATCTGCTATGTCTTCAGCTGTATCTCACGGTGGTTGGATTGAGAAATTCAGGCAGCGCGGCTGCAGCTAGCTGGAGCAAGGAAGCCGGCAGGTTGCAAGGAAAGGAGATGGGTTGGGGTGTGAGTTACGGGAATGGGGATTGGGGTTTCTGATTCTTTCTCCCTTTGCTAACAAAATATGTACGCATGAGTATAATATAAATTAGTTATTAAAATTAATAACTCATGCTCATTTGATCTAGTTTTTGAATTTATTCTGCTCTCGTGTGTTATTTAAATTTTACTAAAATACATATTTTTAACACACTTCTTGAATTTATTTGGCATAAATAATTATTTTAATTTACAACTCAATAATTATTTAAATTATGCCAAATTACCAGATAAGTAATTATAGGATCTTACACGCAGGCTACGTTGGATCTTGGCGGCTGCGTACGATTGTTTCATGGGGTGAGTCTAGATGTTAATAGGTGGTTCGATACGAGCTGGAAGTGTCATTATGGTGTTAGAAGTCGGGTGAACCAATGTTGAGCAACTTCGGGCGTGATACTCGTCGTAGGTGCTGTGATGGTTTGATGTACGTTTTCAGTCTAAGGCTAGGTTGGGGCTCTTGTATTTGATTTGGAGTATGTCTTAGGGTCCTATGGTAAGCCTGGTCAGGGTGGTTCGTGGTCCGGATGGTCGGGAAGAAGGTTGGTGCAGCTGAGTGTGAGGGAGCTTGCGCAGGTTTGGTTTCGCATAGTCTAGCGCTGCAGCGCTGACCATCGGATCGCAGCGCTTAGGTCCTGTAAGTTTAGCGCCGTGCCGCAGCGCTAAGATATCTCAGTTGAAGCGCCACAGTGCTCTGTGTGTGGCAACTAGGCGCTTGCTCAGCGCCGCAGCGCTACACCCTCAGCGCCTAGGCGCCTGTTCTGTTCTTGGGATTTTGTTGTTTCTTGTATAATTGTTCAATTGGGTCCTATGGTTGGTCCGGGGTGCGAGTCATGGTTTAGACGATGGTTAAGCAAGGTCAAGTCACGAGTGGTTTGGTTAGTCGTAAGCTATTATAATTAAGTTTGGAATTTGTACAGATTCGTTATGCGATTTGGGTTGTTAAGAATCATGTTTTAGAATGTTGCAGCAGTTGCCCAAATGAGATCCAACGAAACCCACGACGTTTTGTAAGTATGTTTGACCTGCAAAAGAAAATATTTAATATTTTTGAGGTATGTGATTTGTCTTGTGGCCAAATTATGTTACGGGTTTGGAAGCCGGAGAACGTGTCCCGAGACCTCTCCAACCTCTTCGGGGGATTTACGGGTTTGGAAGCCGGTAAAGTATGACCAAGGACCTCTCCAACCTCGGTAAAGTATGACCAGGGATTTATGTATGTGGGAGTGGACATCTGGTTGAAAGGCTGTGGTGATCCCTACCAGCCCAGTACTGTGGTTTTTGTCTGATCAGGCAAATTATGTTATGGGCAATTTGCTTTGAAACATGCTTCTTGATATAGGTGAATTTTACTTGTTTTTCATATCGTGTTATGTCCTGTTGTGTTGCATTTATCATTTAGATTTCATGCATTTTGTGTTATTTTAGCATAATTTATGTTTTCTTGTTGCTCATGAGTTTAGTTGATGAAAATGCAGGTGAGTCGAGAATAAACTGAAAATTAAAGAAAAAAATTCGAAAGCCATCTGCCCGGGCCACATTCATGCCCGCTCAGGCGCATCAAAGAAAAATTAAAATTTAAGATCTGCGCAAGCCATGCGCCCGGGTGGAAACTTATGTCCGCCCGGGCTCGTTTGAAATTTAGGAAAGATTTTTGGACGATTTCTTTCCTTATTCTGAAGGTGGAGGATATGGAAGGGGGAATTGCACGAATTCAGAGAGAATTTCATCAGCCACCACAAGCCTTGGAGAGGAGTTTGCTCTTGGAGTTGGAGATTCGAAGATTTCCGGGCGTCGTTCCTCGCATTTTTCGTCAAATCTAGTATTTCTAATTTAGTTTTTATCTTTTAAACATTGTTGGGTTTATGTCTATTATGAATTCGAGTAGCTAAACTTAAAATATTTGCTGGGATTGAAGAGGATCCTACCCCAAACTTTAATTTAATTAATTTATGTTTTGATTGTTGCGTTGTTCTTGAATGTGCTACTGCTTTTCATTGTGTTGTTAGAGCGTAGCTAATTTTAACAACGTTTTTATATTGCGAGTGAGTTCGAGAGAATAACTTGTGATAGGAACGATTAGTATAATATGTTGATCTACAATTTACATAGATATATGAAATTAGATATGCGCCGATAGTCATAGTCCGGTAGGGCGAAAACTAGGGGATTTCATAGATCGACATGTGATTCACTCTTGATAAATAATTAAAGACATTTAATTATTTCATTGAGTAGAATTAGTTTGGCATAACTCGAGAGAGTGTGTTCAATTGAATAGGAAATCCTGTCGGGAGCATACAATCACTATCGAACGAATTAATTAATTAACGAGGGGTAGATGAACCGATAATCCCAACAAATTCATTTCTCATTGAATTTTAAATCAACCATTTTAGATATTATATTTCATTATCCAATTCTTGAATCATTTTATTTGTGTATTTATTTGAGCATGCTAGTACTAAAACAACCAATCAATTTTCGTTGCTAAAGATTTAATAACTGAAAGTAATAATTTTCAAATACAGTCTTCAGTGGAACGATACTCGTACTCACGTACATTATACTATTACTTGACATCGTGCACTTGCGATTAATTTTTGAGCATACAAAATCATATTTTTATTAAGGATTCCACAGTGCAAGTTTTGCTTGATCAAGTTTTTGGCGCAGTTGCCGGGGACTGTTAATTCACAATTTCATTTTTAACTATTTTCTTTAGCATTGGTTCATTTTATTAAATTAACACTCCATATGCTGTTACAGATATCTCGTCCAGTGCATGCCAAAGTCACTTGACGTAGAGCTTGATCAGTTTGACCCTGAAATCGAAAGAACTTTCCGGAGGAGAAGACAGCAGCAGAGACTGATGGAACTGATGGAGAGGCGGGAGCACGAGCATGAGGAGGAACACCATGATGCTAGACATGTTGAGATGCCACGCCGTATACCGATGCTGGAGTATGCCCAACCTTCTTTGGATGGCGCACGCCCCAGCATTGTGAGGCCTATTGTGCGGGCAAACCACTTCGAAATCAAACCAGCTATAATTCAGATGATTCAGAACACAGTCCAGTTTGGAGGATCTGCAGTAGATGACCCAAACACGCACATCGCAGATTTTCTCGAAATTTTCGACACTTTTAAATTTAATGGAGTTTCTGATGATGCTGTTAGGTTGCGTTTATTTCCTTTTTCCCTACGTGATAAAGCTAAAGCATGGTTGAATTTTTTGCCTGTAGGTTCGATCACCACATGGGAGGACATGGCGAAAGCGTTTCTCATTAAATACTTTCCCCCATCTAAAACCATGAAGCTACGGGCAGACATCACCAAATTTGCTCAATTCGAGCAGGAGTATTTATATGAGGCATGGGAGCGCTTCAAAGATTTATTACGAAGATGTCCTCATCACGAACTGCCACTTGGGTTAGTTGTTCAAACCTTTTACTATGGCTTGCTTACTCCTAATCGTACTATGATAGATGCTGCTGCTTGTGGAAACCTCTTGAGAAAACTGTTGAGGAAGGATACGAGTTATTGGAAGATATGGCTGCTAGCAGTTATCATCCTCAATCTGAAAGGAATAACCAGCGAAGAAGTGCAGGAGTTCACCAGGTAACTGACCTTTCCGCTATTACTGCACAACTTGATGTCTTGAACAGGAAACTGGATGGTTTGAATATGCGTCTGCAAGAGATATTTTGTGAAAAATGTGGAGGAGAACACTATGTTAAGGACTGTCAAGACAGTGGTCCTTTCTATGTGCCAGAAGGGGCACCTGTGAATCAAGTGGGAGTCCAAAATCATCCAAGGAATGATCCGTACTCAAACACATATAATCCTGGATGGAGGCAACATCCCAACTTCTCATGGGGTGGTCAAAGCAGTCAGAATCGACCACAAGGAGGACAACCATATGGGAAACAACCGATGTACAGATCTGATCCTCTTTGGGAATAGAAGTTCAATTTGGAGCAGATGATGTCTAAGTTCATCTCATCTACCGAAACCAGACTCCAAAACCAAGATGCATCAATAAAGGGGTTAGAGAATCAGATTGGGCAGTTAGTGAAGATGATAGCAAGTAGAGAGCCGGGCACCTTGCCAAGTAACACAGAAACCAATCCAAAGGAGCAAGTGAAGGCCATCAAGTTGAAGAGTGGGAAAATTTTAGATTCTAGAGCAAAAGAAAATAGTCCAGTACCGGATGAATAGACTGAGACATCCAAAGGTAAGTCTTCTCACTCTGCACCAGCACCCACTGCACAATCTAAAATTGTTATACCTCCTCCTTTTCCTGCAGCATTTAAAAAGAAAAACTTGATGCACAATTCGGTAAGTTTCTTGAGGTATTCAACAAATTGCATATCAATATTCCTTTTGCCGATGCTTTGATGCAAATGCCTAGTTACGCTAAATTCTTGAAAGACATAGCAGCTAATAAGAGGAAGTTGGAGGATCACATGATGATAAACTTGACTTAGAATTGTTCTGCATTGGTACAAAACAAGATCTCACCGAAACTAAAAGATCCAGGGAGTTTTTCTATTCCTTGCATGATTGGTGATGTTTTTCACAAGGCTTTGTGTGATCTTGGTGCAAGTATTAACCTTATGCCTTTATCTGAATTTAGGAAGCTCGGATTGGGAGAACCTAAGCCGACAAGGATGTCCTTGCAATTATCAGACAGATCTGTCAAATACCCGCGAGGAGTCATAGAGGACGTCTTGGTAAAGGTGGACAAATTCATATTTCCTGCAGATTTTGTGGTACTTGACATGGAGGAGGATGTGGAGATGCCTTTGATTTTGGGGAGACCATTCCTTGCAACTGGCAAGGCCCTAATTGATGTGCAAGAAGGGAAGTTGAGATTGACAGTGGGAGAAGAGGAGATCACTTTCAATGTTTTTAATGCACTCAAGCACATATTGCACTCTGATAGTTGTTATAGAATTGATGCTTTTGATGCTCTTGTGTCTAACTATGTGCAGGGTGCTATTAGAGATTCTTTGGAAGCCACTCTCACTATTGAACTGAGAGAAGATGAATTGGACGAATAGAAAGCCGAAATAGTGGCATACCTCAATGCCAACCAGCCATGGAAGAGGCCAATAAGGATGAGATTAGAGGACTTGGGAGATCGAAGAGACTTGATCCCTAAGAAGTCAAGCTTGGAGGAGCCACCGACGCTTGAGCTCAAACCACTGCCTCCACACCTAAAGTACGTATACCTAGGTGAGAATAACACTTTACCTGTCATTATTTCTGCTGCTTTGACGGTTGTGATGGAGGACAAACTGTTGGAAGTTTTGAAAGCGCACAAGAGTGCTTTTGCGTGGAAGGTAGCGGACATAAAAGAGATCAACCCATCAGTCTGCATGCACAAGATCTTGATGGAAGACGAGTACTCACCTCTTGTGTAACCTCAGAGAAGATTAAATCCAAAGATGCAAGAGGTAGTAAAAGTAGAGACTATCAAACTCCTTGATGCAGGTATTATCTATCCTATATCTGATAGTGCATGGGTAAGTCCTGTTCAGTGTGTGCCGAAAAAAGGTGGGATTACTGTGATCACAAATGAAAAAAATGAATTAATACCCACTAGGACAGTTATGGGATGGCGTGTGTGCATTGATTATAGGAAATTAAATTATGCTACCCATAAAGATCACTTTCCACTGCCCTTCATTGATCAAATGCTTGAGAGGTTAGCGGGTCATGAGTTTTATTGTTTTTTGGATGGGTATCCAGGGTATAACAAAATTATGATTGCGCCTGAGGACCAAGAGAAAACCAATTTCACTTGTGCTTATGGCACGTTTGCTTTTAGACGGATGCCATTTGGTTTGTGTAATGCCCCTGCCACTTTTCAACGATGCATGACCGCTATATTTCATGACATGATAGAAACTTTTCTTGAAATTTTTATGGATGACTTCTCGATTTTTGGCTCTTCTTTTGATGATTGTTTGCAGAATTTGAAGGTGGTATTGATGAGATGTGAGGAGACGAATTTGGTGCTAAATTGGGAAAACTGTCATTTCATGGTACAAGAAGGAATAGTATTTGGGGCACAAGATATCCGGGCATGGAATAGAGGTGGATAAGGCAAAAGTGGAAGTTATTAAGAACTTACCACCTCCAACATCCATAAAGGGAGTTAGAAGTTTTCTAGGCCACGTCGGTTTTTATCGGCGTTTTATCAAAGATTTTTCTAAAATTGTAAAACCTCTATTTTCCTTACTCATGAAAGATGTGCCCTTTAATTTTAATTCTGACTGCTTACAGGCATACGATGATTTGAAGGAGCGCTTGGTAATGGCTCTTGTCTTGGTGGCACCAGATTGGGATCTACCCTTCGAGGTCATGTGCGATGCCAGTGATACTGCGGTTGGTGCCGTCCTCGACCAAAGGCAAAACAAGGTATTTCATACAATTTACTACGCAAGTAAGACCCTTGATGAGGCTCAATTGAATTATGCAACAACTGAAAAGGAATTACTTGCAGTAGTATTTGCGCTTGACAAATTTCATGCATATCTTTTTTTGTACAAAGTCATTGTCTACACTGATCACTCTGCATTGAAATATTTACTTGCTAAAAAGATGCAAAGCCACGCCTACTTAGGTGGATTTTATTGTTGCAAGAATTTGACTTAGAAATAAAAGATAAGAAGGGTGTTGAGAATGTGGTAGCAGATCACTTGTCTAGACTGGAGCTGATTAGTAATGACTGTGTAGATCATTCTATAAATGATTCGTTTCCTGATGAGCAGCTATTTGAGGTGAGACACTGTCCTTGGTATGCAAATTTTGCTAATTTTCTTGTCACAGGCACATCACCACACAATCTATCGTTTCATCAACATAAGAAATTCTTTTCTGACGTGAAACATTATTTTTGGGAGGAACCATTTTTGTTTAAGATCTGTGCAGATTTTATGATCAGAAGGTGTGTTGCAGAGGAAGAATTTGGTCAAATCCTTAACCATTGCCATGACCGTGAGGTAGGTGGTAATTTTGGACCAACAAAGACGGCATCTAAGGTACTCGAATGTGGCTTTTATTGACCAACCCTCTTTAAAGATGCTCGTTCTTATGTGCTAGCCTGTGATAAATGCCAACGAATAGGTAACATCTCTAATCGTCATGAAATGCCTTTGAATAATATCATTGAGTGTGAGGTTTTTGATGTGTGGGGAATAGACTTCATGGGACCGTTTCCCAGCTCATTCACAAAAAAATATATTTTGGTGGATGTCGACTATGTGTCTAAGTGGGTAGAGGCAGAAGCATATGCCACTAATGATGCTCAAGTGGTCCTGAAATTTTTAAATAAAAATATTTTTAACAGGTTTGGGACACCACGAGCAATCATTAGTGATGGTGGCACACATTTTTGCAACAAACTCTTTGAAAAACTTTTGAGCAAATATGGTGTCACACATAAGATATCTACTCCCAATCACCCCCAAACGAGTGGTCAAGTAGAAGTGTCGAACCGAGAAATCAAGCGGATTTTGGAAAAGGTGGTAGGTGTCAGTCGGAAAGATTGGTCTGTGAGGTTAGATGATGCTCTTTGGGCATGTAGGACTGCGTTCAAAACACCTATAGGCACTACACCATATAGACTACTGTTTGGTAAAGCATGTCATTTACTTGTAGAGTTAGAGCATCGAGCATACTGGGCAATAAAAGCACTAAACTTTAACTTTACTGATGCAGGTGAACGACGTCTGTTGCAAGTGGATCAGTTGGAAGAATTCCGGAATCTGGCATATGATCTCGCATTGTCTTACAAGGAAAAGACAAAGAGGGCTCATGATAGGCGGATCATCACAAGAGAATTCAAAGAAGGCAAAAATGTGCTACTCTACAACTCCCGGTTGCGACTGTTTCCCGGAAAATTGAAGTCGCGATGGTCTGGTCCATTCGTGATTTCTAAAGTTTACCCATCGGGAGCTGTAGAAGTGCAAGATGGAAAGGCTGGTACATTTACGGTCAATGCCCAGCGACTGAATCACTACATGGGTGGCACAATTGAGCCACAACTTGGAATCACCCGGTTCTAAGACAATCCGAACTGAAACTGACCGACAGTCCAGCTCTCGACTATAAATTGAGAACTACCTCGTTTTCCCTTATCTTGTATTTAATTCGATTTTTAGTTTGTGTTCTTATTATTTTTTTCAAAAAAAAGGGAAAGAAAACAAAAAAACAAAAAAAAATGGGGGAAAGCCGTGAAGCTTCTGCCCGGGCGCGTTCTTTTTCAAAATATTTGCAAAAAGCCGTGAGGTCTCCGCCCGGGCGCAAATTCACATCCGCCCGGGCGCGATTTTTTTAAAAATGTTTTTCAAAAGCCGTGGAGCATCCGCCCGGGCGGAAACTTATGTCCGCCCGGGCTGATCGCGCAGATTTAAAAAATCTGCAACTTTCTTTTTCTTCTCCCCACTTGAAACCTTGCCGCCCCCTTCGAATTTCCGCGCCTCCTCACTCAAATCTCGCTCACATAGCTTGTTTGGTACAAATTTCAGGTAAAAATTGTGGGTCTCCATCTTCACCAATCATCAAGAAGCATTTTGCCGGCCACCAAAGTATTTTTTTCGGCCCACCTGACATTCTCCGGCCGCCGCTGCTCTTTTCCCGCCACTGCTGAAGCTTCCGGCCTCCCCGACTTCCGTCAACACGCTTCCTACTCCGGGCTCCTTGCTCTTCCCAAATAATCCACCATGGCTCCTAAAAAAGCTCGGGTAACTCACACCACTTCTTCATCTTCATCGCGTAATTCTCAATTATTTGTGACTGATGCCGCTAGGGAACGCTATGAACATGCAAAAAAACGTAGAGCTCCGCTTCGCGAACGTGGTTTCCAGCTTGTGCAATACATATTTATTATAAATCAAATTGAGAATAGAAGCTGAGGAAAATTTTGTAGCCAACCGCAAGCCGCGGTGGTACCAGTGGTGAGGTAATTTTATGCTAATGCGGCTGAGAGGAGCGACAGTAAAGCATTTGTGAGAGGAAAGCTGGTAGATTTTAGTTCGGGAGAAATTAATAGGGTGCTTGAAACACCGGCTTTTGATGATTCGTTATATGTGGCATGGGCAGCAGAATCCAACTTAGACCTGATGATGCGCAACATCTGCTATCCGGGGTCTCCGTGGAAGACAGCTGGATCATACACTTGCTTCGCCGAAAAATATTTGTTAGTCCCGGCTGCGATGTGGTATGCATTTTTGGCCACACGATTGATGCCAGTCGGGCACACTAGCGAAGTACAGAGGGAGAGGGGGCTGCTGTTTTACGCACTGATCACTCACATGCCACTCAATGTGGGCAGGATTATTCATTCACAGATCCAGCTGAGCATTCATAATCCGAATGTGGCATTATTCTTCCCCCACATCATCATCGAGCTATGTGCGGGTGCTAGGGTTGTTTTTCAGGATGACGATGAGTGGTTGCCACCGACCAAGGCCCTTGATGACGCTAGCTGGCTACAGAAAATGGCAGAACGGCGAAAGGCTTTCCCGCATTTTGGCCCTATATGGGACAGTTTTACTTTCAATCCCGTGCCACAGCAGCCACCACCACCGACCCCCAGACCTCGACGTCGTCTTCTTCATGACCGGATGGACGAGTTTGTTGCATTCACTGACCATCAGTTACAGTGGCAGGCTGTGAGTCAGATATCAGGCCACCACTGATGCCATGCTGCGTCTGTCCCTGAGCCACAGTGGTATTGACCCGGCCCTTCTCCCACCACCCATGCCCGCTTTCCCGCCACCGTTTCAGTTCCACTATGCCGATACACCAGAGCCGGAAGCTGACGTCATTCCCCAGAGGCGCACGAGGAGGATGATCTTTGAGAGGGGAGTCACTTATGTCCCTTTAATTTTTTTTTATTTCTTGCATTTCGTTTAAATCATTTTGTTTATTTCTGTTTCTGTTGCATGCTTAGGTCATATTGCATCTGTTTCGTTATGCACTATTTGTCTTTTTTTCTATCATTTGTTGCAGTGGGGACACTGCTCGACTTTAGTATTGGGGCGTGGATGGGTATTTTTTTATTTGTTCATTTTTGGTGTTTTGTTGGTTATATGTGTTGGCATTTAGTGTTAGTCATTTTTGCATTGGTGTGTGTCAGCCGATAGTGTTTGGAGTAGTACTTGTTAGCCAAGCATGATTAGGAAGTGATGAGACATGCCCTGTCTGTCGGGTATTTGCACACCTTTAGCACATACTGTGGTACAGACATGAATTTTTATTTAAAACATTGAATTCTCTTTGCAAAAATGTTAGAACTAGAAGCATGCATGATAAGATGGTGAAAATTTAAAACTAAAGTGGGGAACGAAGATGTTTGAAGGTGTGAATTGAGCTTGACGATATTCTCTTGAATCGAGGTATCTATCAGCAGCGTAAAAAAAAAAGAGAGAACGATGGAGATGTAAGGTGTGGGGGAGCCGAATAAAGGAATGAAATTCTATTCCTGGCTAAAGTTGGAGATGCAAGGTGCTGGGGAGCCGAATAAAGGAATGAAATCATATTCCTGGCTAAAAATGTAAAACATATGGATTTGAATATGAGATAAAAGGTTCTAATATAGTCCTTTTATTACTGTATTCCAATTTAGAAAAAAAAATTATTAATTAAAGAGATAATAGAAAAAGGGGCGCTGCTGGTGGTTACTGAGTGCAGAGGAATAAAGGAGAGTGAGATTTACACTAACAGGCTGATTTAAATCTCTGACAATGGTTGAGAATGGACCCCTATGTCATTTATGATGCTAGGACTAACGACACACACATACACGTTCAGGTTTTATTTGAAACAATGTCTAGACCAAAAGAAAGTGCGAAGAATTGTGCTTTTGCATTGATCGACAAGGGAATATGTTGAGTTTCGCTGAGGCTAGTTGATGACTATGATTTCTGAAAGGGGATCGGTTACGGTGACCGGAAACGCAACGGAAGCACAAAAATTTTGATTTTATCATAAAATTTTCGGCCACCAACATTCTTGTGTAGCAAATACAATAAACACAAAATTTCATACATAGTGTGTTTAGAAAAATTATACCTATCAACCTCTTGAGGACGATGAATGGCACCAACTAAGGTGTAAACACCTTAGCTCTTCAATGGTAGAAACTATCTTCAAGCTTCTTTTGAGCACTCCTTGCTCAACTATTAAGCCCACCAATAACTAGGTAGATCCCCTCTTAATTTGCACTAGAAAACTAAGAGGATTTTTCAATGAGAATTATTTTCTTTCCTCAACACTTGAAGAAGAAAAATGAGAGAAAAATGGAGGAGAGAACAAGAGCAATTTTCGGCCAAGGTGGTATGGAATGGGGGGAAGGGAAACTTGTCTTGGACATGCAAAAAGTTGAAAGCAAAAGTTGCATGCCATGCCTTGAAAACACAAAAAGTAGTCTCCCAACCTTTCACCTCCCATGCATGTATATTATATGGTTTTTAATCAAATTAAAAACCATGGACTAAATTTAATTATCTCAAACATATTTGAGACTAATTAAACATTACTTGAATTTACCCAAGTCCCACTAGTTAAATAATTATTTTAATTGAGCTCTACAAGACTCAATATGATTTAATTAATCCAACACTTGAATTAATTTAATTATTTGGACTCTACTAGGTCCACTAGTGTTTAATTAATTCAACACTTGAATTAATTTAATTTAGTCCATAATAATGTTTATGAAAATCACAATTTTCAAATACATTATT